>NC_044923.1:999937-1055758 GCF_003576645.1 Ipomoea triloba | reverse complement strand
GGGGGGGGGGGGGGGACTTTGACCTAATCTCTTTTGGTTTTGGAATTTTCTCATCTGGAAACATTGAAAGAAGATGTGACAGGCATCCATTCTCTGTGCAAAAGCACACAACTAAAGGTTTCTTCCCAGCCCTAAGTCTTGTTAAGCATATATATATATATATATATATATATATATATATATATATATATATATATATAGCATTTAAGTGAGAATAAGGTCTTATAAGTGATTGACAAATTAATATATAAATATTACAATTTTTTTTAGCACACCAAAACTATATGTAAAAGTTTAAATTTTTAGCGATAAAAATAACTCGCAGTATTACCCAAAGGGTCGGTATGCACGTGGTAAACTTTGCTTATGTGCATGCGCTTCTACATATTCATTACTACAGAATAATGATTTTCTTACACAGATCTTAAATAATCGTTGTCTATTAATTTATGTTAATTTTTTTAGTGACAAGGAAAATTCACAATCACTGAGAGTGTGGCTAGGTATAAACTATAGACGTTGATTTTAAACCACAAGATGCCTTTAATATTATAGGATGCATTTTTGTAGTTCTGGGTAGTGCACAAAACTTTATGCACTTAGTAGTTTTGCATTGTGCATGTTCATATGTTTGCACGGGAGAACCTATTAGCACCTGATCAGACCATATTTATATATGGTGTGGACTTGATTGTTGACATTATTAGATTTATTTCATTCAATTCATGTGTATCTTTTGTGTCTTTTTCAATCTAAAAAAATTCCATTATTGGTACAGGAAAAACACATATTCATTGTACTGTAGTACTAAAGTAGCTAGCTAGCATGGTTGGTGAACATAAAATTGGAAGGTTACAAGTACAGGGAAAGTGTAGATATGATGAACTGTTAGGACTGTATATTATTAGAGCATTATATTCCTATCCAACAGGCAACAGTTGTATGTCCTAAAACTTTCATTTATAAATTAAAGTTATACACATTATTTATGCAACATACTCGATTAATATAGTGCTGGTAAGAATTAAACTCGTAATTTTTGATACATTATTTGGAAGTATATTATTTGAATACTGAATGTACATTCATTTGTATCAGGACATAAATAATGTATCTTTAGTATATTAAAAATATATACAGTACCTTTTATTCATGGTTCACGGACAAATTTCTCCCAGAAACAACTGGCTAATTGATTATAATTAGTTGACTTTGCTCTTTGCTGAAAAATGGGAAAGTTACAACGGAAAGAACCCACAATTTAGGGCAATTTAATCTTGGCTAAAACATAAGATAATGCCGCCCCTCCAATTAAGGTAGTTTTTCATCCTAATATATCCACTTTTACTCTTGCATGATGACTAAGAAAAGTTAATCTATGATGATGCTATAGTAGAATCGTCACAATGTAATTATCTGCTAACTAATTAATATTGTAATATTGATCTTTATACTTTATTCGTAAGAAAGTCTGCAACCTTTACCAAGCTAAAAACATATTTTGCGTAAAACTCATCTTGTGCCTCTATCTCGACAGTAAAGAATTACAAGGAGGTAATTAAACCAACCTAAATTACTTATATATAGTTGATCGGCTCAAACCAAGAAGGCCATCCAATATATAATTTCTAAAGATAGAGGATATGCAACGATAGTTTCTTTTAGTATCTGTTCATAACTACTTACTGTCCCTACCGAGGGACGACGAACCCATAACCTCTCATATGTAAAAGCTATTTCGTGTCACTAAACCACAATGTCAACTAAACCACAATGTCATTAGCAGGTATTAACTCAAGTTATTATAAAGTACAAAGGATATATGCTTCTAGACGTGTAAACAGAATCAAATCATTATATTGATGATAATTCATTTCAGCATCTCATCAAATCTACAAGATCCATATATCCACAATACAGTAGACTTTGTGCGTTATGTTCTAAATTTTATTAACGCTAGGTTTAATTACTTGAACCTACCTATATATAATTCACTACTCCGTATTTAATAAAATACAGGTGAATAAATTCTCGATGATTCCTTTAAGTGTCCTTTAACTTGTCTATTGACTATTATATTTCAATCTTGTATTGAGTTATATTTCAGTTGAAATGTGATGTTGATTACTATATAAGTATTAAAAAAATTAAATTGTGCAATAAATTAAATTTATCAAAATTTGAACTCGATTTTTTTTTTTTGGTTAAATCACGAGGTAGACACCTTTAAACTCGTACCATACTCAAACTAATTCACGTTCGCACTGGGCTTGTCTAATAATCAAGAGACAAAGTGCTGGCCAGATTGATTTTCCATACAAGAGGGAATTCGAACTCTCAACCTCTTAAGGGATAAGAGTGCACGGACCGTTCACGCCAATTAAGTTGGTTTAAAAGCTAAATTTATATTATCATGTTGACATTTCTTAGAATTGAATCTCAACTAGCTAGGGCATGTACCAGCCTAGCTAGCATTAACATACACTATGGCTATGGCTATGTGCTATGTATAAATAATAGAATAACTGCAAGAGGCATATATATGACTATGTGCTATGCATTTCTTCATGTTAGTTTTTTTTATTATTAAATTAGAGAAATCTAAGGATGTTATGTCACTTTCGAGGTAGCTTTAACTACCTTTTTTCCTTCAAGAATTGTACGAAATAAAGATTTTTATTCAACAATAAAGCCAAATTGGTCGTCACATATATCAATATAATGCTTGTGGAAACTTATATCCCGTGTCCTTTTCTTCTTTCTTGCTGCTGTGGAAAATAAAAAAGTCAAGGGACAATCTATCTTTGATGAGAATAATATCTAAAAGAGTAAAATGCAATACATTCCCAATATCAATATTTGTGGTGGGAGAAGACTTAAAAGTTCACGAGTTCAATATCCTGATAACGAAATGTGGTACTGACAACTACGTAAATATAAATAAATAAAAAATTTTTTGCTACTAGTAAGCTATAATTTTTGGTGTAGTCATAAACGTTTGATCCTATCAATTTGCTTTAATTTAATTTTCATTTCAAATAACGAGACTTTATCTTATTGACTTCTAACTTGGGTTGAACCAGATCACAGGTAGTGGTCGAATATATATATATATATATAAAGTTTTTGAGACATTAATAGTTGAAATTGTATTACTTGTGACAAATGATTTGAGTAAACTATTACAATCGAGTATTGGCAGAGCCCCATTGAAGAGCTGAACAAGTCTCCAAAGAGTAGCTACATATTCATAGATTTGAACTCTTGATCTTATGCTTAAACTATACAGCCAAAAAATTATATTTATTAATTTACAGATATCCAATACCCGGCCTCTTGGGTGAAGGCTAGCCAAATGTGTAAAGAAATAAAACTATATTTTTAGCATAATGGTAAATACTTAATTAATCCTGACACTCCTAATCAAATTCTTTTGTATATATTATCCATTATCATTAACATCTTCCAAAACTCAATTTAGGGGTTACCTAATTCATCTAACAAACACTGAACATTTGTTAGTGGAGATTGGACATAAATATATATCTAGACCCTAATGAGGCTTCCAACTTGAAATCATTATAAAGATAAAGAGATATGTACAAACAAATTAAAGGTAACAAATTTGTGAAGACGATGACATAATCAAAGAAATCATTTGCCAATGAAAATATAGATTGCTAAAGTTTTCCAGCCTCTTCGATTGAAATATATATATATATATATATATATATATATATATACATATATATTATTGAATCACCTTCTAAGTGAGAACCTGCGAACTATTGCATGAATGCACACAATTTATTTTATGAATTCACGCAATCTAATACTTCAGGTGCACAATTGCACAATGCACACAATATAATATATAATAGATTGCGTATATTCATACAGGTTTGTAACTTCTCACTTAATGCATGATTTTCATTTAATGCTCAATATATATATAATATTGCCACCCATTGAGTATCATTGGACAAGATGAATTATAGTAGTATCACCAAATAAGTAGGAAATGGTTGGAAACCAATTCAAAAGTTATTAAAAAAAAAGTGAATTAAATAGGATTTTAAGTTAATTAGTACAATAGTTTTTGCAAATTGGCCATGATTTTATGTCAACATCTCCCTAGCTTTTAATTATTTAACCGACAAATTGAGGATAGGCATGGACGTTTCCTCCGCCCATTTTCACCAATATCGTATTAGATAATATCCCCATTTGGTTCAAAATGTTAGGTTTTTAATTTGCTAAAATCTTGAGAATAAAAAGATGATGTGTGGAGGATTGATGGAATGAAAGAAAAAAAAAGGTTTTACTGCAAAAACATGATTCTTTTAAAAATGGTTTCAAAAAAAAAAATAATCTTTAAAAAAACGAAGAAAACGATGAAAACAGAAAAGCTTATGTACACTTTGCGTACTAGAGCTGCCTCACATATGTGTACATTGCACGCGCACGTGTTGGGCCTGTTAGGGCAACCACCCTGACTTTTCTTTTTCTTCTTTATACTTTTTCCATGCTTTTCTCTCTCCTACTCGACACGTATATATTATATGACCCTCCAAAAAAACTTTTTTTTTTTGAGTTTAAGCACTAGCTAATGTTGCTCTAAGCTTGTCTTAACCAATTTAATTAATTTTCCATAATCTAGATACAATTAAGCATTGAATTGATATGATGGAGAGATTGGAGAGGCATACAATATTCCAACCATAGGAAAAATATAATTAAAAATCTTATGATTGCAGTCCATGACATTAATAATTTAGTGGCACTAAGATCATCAGATTTGGGTTATTGCAAGCCAAGATTTGGTGCAGTTAATAAGCATATTCATAATGAATATTATTGTGAGGATGGAATAAGCAAAAAGTGGGAGTCTCAATACTGGCCTAGCTAGACTGCTTTTCAATAACTTGATTGGTGATCAATAGCATGCGCCCATGTTAATATCAATATTGTCGGATTGACATTAGTAATTCTTTAGTTAAATTTGTGGGATATTCATTGATGTTGAAAATATCCTAGAAGATAGGATTAAGTATACGATCGAGCTCGAGAATAATAGATAGTGGGACAGAAATTTTCGAGCTGATGTATGTGAGGTAGGTGAAAAAATCAAAGTCCTCCCCTCAAGAAATGAATGCGCTATTTATAGGGAGAGCATGGAGCACATGCCGGGAGTCCAGCATGGCCGCCACGTGCTCTACATTCAGGTGGTCGTCGGCCCTATCGGTTAGTACACGCGCGCTTGGATTTCTGACAAGCCTATTTATGGTGTGTTCGAGAGGAGTGATAAGCATAGAGATTTTGCCTTTTATTTTAAGATGCTGATTGGCCGGTCGATCTGGTCGTAATCCGGACTTTGGGGTCAGGACATAGCTAAAAGGCAAATTGCTTCCAGCTCGGGTCGGTAGTGATCACATATTGGGGTCGGTTCAAGTCGGGAATAGTTCCTCTCATTACGTACAAGGGGTATAATCCAGGTGTGGGTATGTATGCTCGGGGTATATATCCTATCAACAATTATAATTTATTTTTTTAACCTAGTTGCGTGCATGCTTCCCAACTGGTTAGACCAGGAAGTAGACCCTATCAGGATAAACAAATAACATGTACTGAAGCATCTTCTCAACCATCACACCCAAACAAGCATACAGAACTAAATTACACTAGAGATACGACAAGGACGTGGGCCGCTCAGGACATCCTCCTAAAAAATCTGCCGAAGAGGGGGAAAGGAAGGTGGATGAAAGTCTTAACAAGGAAGTTGGTCGTTATATTCTACTCGATCACAAAAGATGTGAATCATCACCTTTTACGTATCTAGCGATTAGAGTATGATTATCGTATCTAAATGTCACATGTTTTATTCTTATCAATTGGTTGTTGATTGGGTCCGTGGGACACTCAAGAGATTCTCCTAAAAATCTGCTAAAGAGGGGGAAGGGGTGGGGCAAGGATGGAGGATGCATGTAAGCCTAAACAAGGAAGCTAGTTGCTATATTATACTCACAAAAGATGTGGATAATTTCTCGTAAAGGAATAGACAAATTAATCTTGTACTTAAGCTCACAAATTTAATTCTTCTCAATTAATTCTTAGTCGAGTTTGCCGCACAAAGATTTTTCTAATAATTTTGTGTAATTTACGAGTTAGATTTACACAAGAACGAGATTTATCCGATGTTAATATTTGTTTGGGCTGAATAAACTGTTCTAACGTGATGCACGCGATGCGATATAAAATAGGGTGTTGTCTTCAATTTTAATTTCTTTAGTCATCTAGCTAGCTAGCATGTTCCTTGGGAATGTGGTAAAAGTGTAAAACATCCTTGTACTCACACTAATGTAATTAGGTTTACATTAAAATTAGTGCAATTTCCTGCATGCGTACTTGGGCGTTAATCCCGGCGGCATATCTGCGGGTTTTTGTTTCATTTGTTCTCCAATACCGATAGAATTAGACACATTATTCTGACCAGATTGGTCGGATAATTAGTTTGATAATTACAAGATTTTAAATTCAACTCATCACTCTATTTATATAGGCTTTTTGGATTTAAACCAATTTACTTTTGTGTAGTTCTTTATTTCTTTCCAAAAGTTTGAATCCTCAATCCCAAGGGCCTCACGTCCCGGTTCGACAGGGCATCTGAAAAAATGTAAATCATGGAGCCCTTCTCTGTGCACAAGGAGCCCCTCACTTTGAAAGGTTGCTCCCACACTATCGTCAGTGAGACTCGATCCTTGATCTTTCGTCCCACGCTTTATCCATGTGATGAACTGAGTTGCCCGCGGTAAGAATCATAAGGCAATTTTCATTCACAATGAACATTCGGATAGTGGTTGTGAACTTTTCAATAAATCAAAGACACTTTTATTGTTAGGTGACGAAACAAATTCATAATCAGAAATAGTTTGCAAATCACACATGAGAAGTAATCCACGCTAGGAAGATCCTGTGAGAATTATGCTCTACCAACTCGACCACCCCTTCCAAGGCAAGACACATGAGTTTGTGTTTGTACTCTTAATGCATTATTTGTTTCATTTGTTTTATACACTTTTTTTTTTTTAATCAAATATGATTGTATGGAGTAGTATTAATAACTAACACTAGTGTTGATCCAAATCGTAAAAAGTGCTCACAAGTTGCAATGTCATATGGGCACATAATTAAGTTACTATCTAGTTCAAGTATGGACAACAAAAAGCTAGCTAGCACCCTCATAATATTATTTATTTATCTCTTTAGAGAAAAAATGATTTTTTTTTTGTCTTTCAATTAATTATAGCGGTATAATGGACTCAATCTCTCAATTATAGGTGTCTCTAGTGTGGTCTTCCAATTATTGACGTAGTAGCATTTTTCTCATCAAAACAAAAATCTAAAGACAACTAATTTTTTTCTCATCAAAACAAAAGTCCAGAGACACCTCATTTTTCTCTTACCCTCCCATATTTCGCTCCAATAGATGCGCTATTGGGACAAAACACTTAATTTTTACTTGAACTTTTGAATTTAAGTTATGTAACTTAATTAAGTGCATAATTCTCCCTCGATGCAATGCAAAGAGAATGGAAATATGGGAGGAAATGAGAAAACTAAGCTAATTTTACAAGTTTAGCATTTGAAAACAAGATTTTGAGATAAAAATTAGTTATTTTTTACGGTCTATTCAATTGAAAAAAAATACACTACCTAAATAATTAGGGGATCCGAGCTGAGCTAGAAACATTTATAATTAAAGAAGTGACTCCACTATACCCTTATAATTGGAAGACTAAAAACACCATTTTCGCACCTCTTTATATTCAACAACTTGAATAATATATCATCATAAAACAATAGTATAAAAATATTCTATATATTTTGGTACTGTATCTCGAATTATTATATTAAATATTAACTAATTTATAGATCAGACGAGTTGTTATACACTGCAAAATTACATGGGCATCATTATATATGCACCCAAAAAAAAAAACTATATAGTTAGCCCGCCGGCGGCCACTTCTTTATCTCATGGTTTATTATTAATATTAATATTAATTAATTAATTAATTCCCTACAATATTATTTTTATTATTACTTTCTTTAAGGGGGAGATATGGGTGGCTTGATACATACCACACATCACATGATTCTCATGTTTGGATATCATAAGAAATTAAAGGAGTAAGGTAGTGTACTGTTATATATATAAACATGAAAACATGGTCATTCGTTAAAAAGCGAGAACTAATCATAACTCTCTATCAGGTTTATTAATGCTAGAGGGTTTTAGTTAAAAAAAAATACGGAATTAATTTTATAATATTGTAAGCTTTCAATTTTGCAATATTTATAAAACTGGTTCTTCTCTTTTCTCTTATTTTCTAACAACCGTCCACCGTTTACCTATCAGAATGAAGTAATCCGGTCAATCACCATATCACTTTTTTTTTGGGAGCATGTTTTCAATTGAACCATCCCCCTATATATAGGATCGGGTTGTTCAAATAAGAATAGACTTCCCATGAGAACTTACAAACTAATATAATCCGTCCATCTAACTAGGATAATCAAGACTTAAGAGTTATAAAATAAGAAGAAGAAAAAAGAGTGGGATCGATTTTACAAATATTGAAAATTGCATTAGTAATATTTATAAAATTGAGGATGAATCAGATTAATTAGTCCATTAGGTTCTCGATCATGAGAACCTTACTTCTCATTTGAACCTCATATATATATATATATATAGTCTCAGGATATGATTACAACAACATTATTGGTTCACATATTTTAAGGAAAAGCCAATATTCATGGAAGGAAATGGATTGAAAGTTGGATTCCTCTTATTCCATATAACCTCACCAATCACCTCCACCTAAAAAAAAATACATATATAATCTAATCTTTTTTGACAGAAACAGTTTATGAACATCTATCATTCATCCAATGAGTATGCAGTGCAAGAGCTTTGAACATTTTATCTAGCTAATTAATAAATGGAATAGAATTTTATACTTATATTCTGACTTTAACATTATATTATTCCTCATTCAAACATTTGTTACAAGCTAGCTAACATGCATGAATTTAGGCTATATATATGTAAAGCATGTGCATATTATATGAATGACATCAGCCCTAAAATTTAAATTAGTATAAATCATACATGAATAAAGAATAATCACATAGTGGTGTATTTGTTAAATGTGAAATTATATTAGTGGTGAAATTTGATTTGTAATGATATAAACACAGAAAAAAGAGATATGTACCATAAAACAAGTTAAGAGTATTGGTTATTTGCTCAGATTAAAAATAGTAGCTCGATCAGATACCTTTATGTACTTTTTTTTTTCTTTTCTTTTTTTTTTTTTAACTATAGCAGCTATCTTAATTGGCATGTAGTGGTCTAAAAATTCTCAACCAATATTAATAATCGATTATAATTATGGAGTAATTATATTAGTTGCTTGTTCGATTTATACGGAGGAAATAAAAATAGAATTTCATTTTATAAAATGATATTATTGAGAAAGAATAGAATAGGATTTCCTATTCTATTCTTTGGTTCCAAAAAATAGAATATATATTTGCTTGGTTTGTCTACTAAGATACTAAAAAAGTAATATAGAGTGATATGATGATCAAAATGTCGTATTATTTGAGTACTAAAAGTATATTATTTTGTATAGTGTACGTTCAATACACCAATAATATACTTTTCTATTATGGTCCATATAGTATTGTGTGGACAATAATTTACCAACATCATCAAAGTAGGCCAATTTAATTTGTCGGTTGTCTTTTATTCTTAATCTATTTCACAAACCAAATTAAATGAAATCCAAAAGCGAAAAGTTCCATAAAACAAATGAAGATTAATTTGTTAATTAATAAGTCACAAAACAATATATACCAACATGACAACAAAACAGAAGTGGCTTGGAAAAGTGGCATTACCGGAAACAAATAAATTAAAGAAAAATAAAATAGAACACAACTAATACATAGTTTATTTTTATATATTTATAGGAAACCCACGGCGGAATTATGGGTAAAGTCTGACTCTAATAGACAAAGGACTACAATGAGATAAATCAGTCTAAATTTTCATAACTAACAGACTCAAATCGATAAGGCCAATAGACTGTTTCCACATAAAGTCAAACTTGAAACTTTGTAATAATTACCAATAATGCAACTGCTCAACCAATTTGGTTGGAGTTGCACTAATACATAGTTCAAAGAGGTGCATACAATTCAGTAAAGGGATTAGTCACTGTATTTGACCGTTGAAACTCTGGATACACCCAAAATAAAAAAAAGTATAATGTTGTCTCCAAATGCTTTTGGATCATGAACCAGAAGGGGAAAAATCCAAAAGATTTGATTATAATCAATTAAGATGGTCTGCCATCAACAGAAAGGTAACATATCATTTGCAACAAAACAACAAGGAGAAGTTTGGTAACATACTAATGCTATGTCCCACTAGTTAATGCAAAATACCGGCCACTAGAAGATAATAATATGATGTCTCTCACATTATATTCCTAGTCACAAATAGTAGTAGATGTGACAGATTGTTTGTGTTGTTCGTGGAATTAGACACCAATATTCTCCCCCCTCTGTAATATTGCAATATCTATCCACTCGGATTTTACAATTCTAGTCATTTTAGTCCTTTTTTTTTAATCGTTGCATAATACATTTCTAACTTTATCCCAAAAAAATTATAATCTTTTGTTTCGTGAGCAACGGAACCGTGAATATCTGTTGTGATTTGATTCATATTCCATGTTTCATCTACTCCCTATTAACTCATATGCTTTGATCAAGAATAAAATTTCAGGACAAAAATGTGTAAAAAATCCTCAAAGTTCAGGGTACGTTGTCCTTAAAACTTCAAGAGAAATATCAAGATTGTTCTATATAACTCATATGCAAGAGAGATAGAACAAATGCTCTTGCTCCCCTCCACTCCCTATAGACCTCAGCCATTCGGTGACTACGGTAAATCAAGCACGCTTAACCACAGCACCACATCTCAAATCGGACAGAGACTGAACTTAGCTCACTACGTCTCGAATTGAGTAAGGGTTTTGAATTTTTTTTATCACAACACCACATCTCGAATCGAACAGGGACTGAGCTTAGCTCACCACGTCTCGAATTGAGCAAGGGCACTGAATTTTTGATCACCAAGACATCAGTTCTAATACCAATTGATGGATCTCAACACTGCACTATGATTACTTCTCAGTGGGTCGCCCATTGTGTGATCCACATAGTTCTTTGACTATCTGGTTGTCATATCCTACTTAAAATGATAAATATGTGAACATTAATCATGCATCTCTCTATAGTAAGCCACAACACCATGTCTCAAATTAAGCATGAGCTGAACTCGATCCACCCGGCCGACGTCCAACATAAATGATTACATATAAATATTGTTGAACTCCATTAATAAAAGAATCGCTTAGTATAAACATAAGCACAATGTATGATTGTAGGGCAAATCTTGTATGTATTCATATGTTTTTGTTTTGGCATTGATCTTTATTCTTAAGTTGAAGAAAGATGAATGAGCATGTGCAGAGAAAGTACAATGGGCTAGGTAGCTAGGATTTATCTCCACCCATAGTGAAAGAATGTCAGAGGTAGCTAGCTAGCTAGCTGCCTGTATATTAGCTTTATACAGAAGTGAATAGAAGAAGTTGTTGGATATATGTTTAATTTGCCAGTTTCCTTTTTGATAGAGACCACCAATTATCAACTTTTCCACTTTGGATGATTGGCCACACCGCATGCAGGCTTTTTCCCTGCACGCTGGCTGGCTAAGCTAGCTATAGCTAGCTGTATTATTTTGTGCAAAATCTAGCCTGGATCTCATCTCAGGACCTCCATCAATCCCATCATATATGCATGCATATGCCCGTAAGGGCAGCCTGAGTGGCAAGACCAAGACGCTCGCGGCCGTGAGGTCTTGAGTTTGAAACCGTCTGCCACTCGGGTTTGAGCCGGTCAGCTATGGGCAACCTAGGCTGGTTAACCTCCTTGTGGTCCTTTGCAGGCTAGGATCACAGGGCGAGGGTTTACTCACATACTCGGAAGAGGAGTGGGGTTTGCCTCGATAAACCCAATATATGCATGCATATGTAAAAGCTAAAAGCTAGTTTAATTTGGGAAATGAACTAACTAGTTGGTTGTGGATTGACACTTCATACAACACAATCACTAAATCGCTTTCTATGTGTCAATGAAATCTTTTCTATTTGTCGATAGTTAGATAGTTAACTTAGTAATCATAAAAGATTTTAAGTTTATAACTCTTTGTAGGAGCGATTTATAGATATTGCTGCTTTATTTCATTATAGTGTAGTGTTGATGAATTATAAAGAGATTCGCTTATTAGTGCGATTGGTTTATCTCATTATGGTGTCATCGGTGTGAGATATTATATTTTTTGGCGTGAGTGGTAAGCGCTTGATCCTAACAAATAGTATTAAAATTAAGTCACGACTTCAATTCGCAGCAAAGGGCCATGGCCATCTTAACAAGTAGTATCATCTAGTACCCGGTCCTCAAAGTTCAGGGATCTAATAAAGAGTTGCTTAACAGTAATATGAACTCAAAATCTCTAACTTGTTAGAAGAAATTTAAGCACAATATTATATATGGTAAGATGACCACTTTTAATTGATCCATATCCAAACCGACATATTGTTCAATCAAGAATATAATCTCATCATCAACATAATTAAACTACATAGTTTCATTCGCATAATATATAGTGTCCCACCTTGAATGATAGAAATCACATTTAAGTACTATGATGCTTCTTGTTGGGATTTCAAATATTCTACTGATGGTCATATTTGATTCATTTTGCATTTTATTGGAGTTTAATTAAAGTGTAATTTAATACTAACAAGTGTACACACTAGGACCTCATATACCAAAACATACTAATCATGTTTCACAAGTGCATTTTATATTTTTATTCGTGTTTAATCTACTTGATAGATAGTAAACTAGGTCTGAGCCACATAGATCAGTCTAATAAAATAGTTGGTTAAGAAAATCCAAGAAAGATACCCAATACATACGGAGCCATCAAAGAGTTTAATAAGGATTGAGCTTAAAAGAAGTCTGCATGAGCAACTCAATTGGTCACATAGATGAAGTTTGAAAAGAATGACCAGGATCGAGTCTTACCAACGGCAGCCGTAGTGTGGAGGCAACCTCACAGCTAGAGTCTAGTTTAATTAAATTCAATTTAAATGCCTCTAAAATGGAATACCATTGGGCTATGGGAAAAAGGAATATATAGTTTGAACACTTAAATTAAAAAGTGATATGATGATAGACAAACAACTAACAAGAATATTTTTGGATATATCCCCTTTTGAATGTGGGATGCAACACTAGACTAGAACAAGCTAGGTTACTTAGATATAGGGTCTGTTGCTCAACTATGAGCAGCACCTAAATGTTTCCTAATTCCTATTTCCTAGTATTCTGCGACCACTAATTAAAAGCAAAGCAATTCTTCTTTTTTTTTAAAAAAAAATTCTTAAGTAAAATAAATATTTTGTTGTCCAAAGGATAACTGAGTAGGTGAAACATGATTCTTGTACTAAAAAATCATAAATTTAAGGGAAAAGGGTCAAATAGGCCCTCGAACATTTCATAAAAAGTCAATTAGGCCCACGAACTTTTAAAAGGTGCAATTAAACCCTCAAACATTACAAATCGAAGCAATGAAGCCCAAAAACCGGTAATTGACCTGTTATCACCGGTCATTGGCATTTTCCGGCGATCGGCGACGACCGAATCGTCGCCGGTCGCCATTTCCGGCGAAAAGGTCGCCTTCTTCCCGGGAGAAGGCGACCAGTGTCGTCGCCGGTCGCCGGAAATTGACGCCCGATCGCCGGAAAATGCCAATGACCGGTGATAACAGGTCAATTACCGGTTTTTGGGCTTCATTGCTTCGATTTGTAATGTTTGAGGGTTTAATTGCATCTTTTAAAAGTTCGTGGACCTAATTGACTTTTTATGAAATGTTCGAGGGTCTATTTGACCCTTTTCCCTAAATTTAATTATTGCATGTTAATATGTATCCTCTCGATCGAGCCCGTCATAGAGTTTTTCTTGTACAACTTACCGTATTTCTCCTGTGTAGATTGCATGTGTTGGACAGAGGCCTGAAGGGTCATCATCAAGTCCAGTATCATGCCTTTCGAAAACGTGACAGTATAAAGAAAATAAAATTGCGTCTTTATTACTAGCTATACATACATTTTTACGAGCATTTTCTTTTGGAAAGGAACTTCTTCTTTCTTTCTTTTTTTAAATAAAATAATATTAAATAAATAAAATTCTGGGAATACCATGAAATTTACTGGGGAATTTTGTACGTGGCATCTGCACTGCAACCACAAATCATAACTTTGAAGAAAGTTGTAACCCTTTTCTTTTTCTTTGCTGCACAGAAGTGGATAATCTTTATTATGTAGAAATATTCCCATTTTGGGAAGGCTGACATGGAAGCATCCTCTGGTAAAAATAAGTTTGGGTGGTGAAAAATATGTCAAATTTTTTTTTTATATTATTTAAATCTTGAGGCTATAATCCCTCATACACATGTTTATAGTGGGAACTTACATCATTCATCATGGGTGAGCCATAATCTAAATTTATATTGTTATCATTACTATTAAGCATGTTACATCTAATATATAGACTAGTTCTTTTTTTATGGATGTAGTGACGGGAGAAGTGTGTACTAGGTAAATTTCACTCTTAGGTAATAGCTTGCAAATCATATAGGAGAGGGTTTTGAATGACGAGGGAAATGTGTACGGGGTAACGGGTACCTCGATCACTCCTATATAATAACTCGCAAACTACATGGAATATGTTTTTGGATGGCGAGGGAAGTGTGTACATGGAAACCATCGCTCTTATATAATAGCCCGCAAGCCACACAAGCCGAAAAGATTTTGGGTGACAAGAATAAAGTGTACACCGGGTAAACCTGGCTCTTGTGTAATACCTTGCAAACTATATATGAGAGATAAATCGCACTAAAAAGACTCTTTGTGCAACGGACTCAACTAAAAAGTTGGTGTCGATAAGAATCAAACTCATGACTTTTAAGTATGAGAATCATGTTTGACTCACTCGGCCACCCATTTTGTAACTATATAAACTATAGCTTATAGTGTAGATATAGGTTGATGTCAGTTCAAACATTAAAGCTAGGTTTTAATACTCTCTTGAGATACCCTAATTTACTTTGAGTGGTGTACATGTTGCCATGTAGAACTCTAATAATCACCATTTGTGCAAATTTTTTTTTGTGGGATTGGCTATTGATCATTCGTTGATTTGGGTGTTAAAAAGAATAGTTGAATATCAAAGTGCTTGTCAAAGAATAACATGCCATTATTGTAATAATTTTGACAAAATAATCATTTTATTGAGTAACATTACACGATATATACATCAGCAAAAATTCTTATATTTCTACAAGTATACTTCTTCCATAGAATTATAATTATTTTCATCTATAATTTTTTGTTTTTTAAGTGACGAGAAAAATCCGCTACCACACTCTCGACCTAAACGTTTATCCATAGCTCTATTTTGTTCTTTATAGACATGATAAACGTTATTACAAACTAAAAATTTTCTGCAAATAATGTTAAATGCAATCTCTTTATATAGCACTCAGCTTCATTAAACATCATCCTAGTAGAAATCAAACGAGAAGCAAATGAAGAACATGAAATACTAAAAACATAAACACCAACAAGTTTCTCACTAATACAGAGATTGAAATACAATTTCTCCAGAGCTCACCCAAGAAACCCGAAGAAAAAAAAAAAAACCGAACTATACAGCAGATGTTCTTTCAAGGATCCTCGGACGTCTCTTCTTGCCAACTTGCTTTCCATTGTTTGTCATACAATGTTGTCTCCTCCACCAACTTTTTCAACGCTTCTATATCCTCGTTCTTTCTGATCACAAGAACGCCAACTACAGACACGAACAACAACGTCTTGCAGAAGAAATTGCCCGTTTGATCAACTAGGCCTACGCCACTCAAGCTATCCACCAGGTAAGCCATAAAGAAACCAACCATTGCAGCTCGGCCTGCAACGAGTTTTTGTTACATATTTGGTTGGTTGTATACTTGTATCGCTAAATTATTGGGCATTTTTGTATCTTTGAAAGGAAGAAAGGAAGAGAAAAAAGTCTGAGCAAACCGTTAAGGAGTTCAGCTTCGGGAAGGTGGAACCTCTTCATCCACACCCACCAAGGAATAACTGAAGTGTCGAAAACCACAGGGTCTTCATTGCTTGAAGACTCGGGGTTATCTTCTAGCCATTTTCTCCTCCTAACCTCTGCAATATAATATGATTAACCACACAACGATTATAGTAAAAAAAGAAAAAACGAAATGCCTCTTCCACACTTTGTATAATTAAACAATAATTGATGAATCCAAGCTGCATTAGAAACGGAAGCAAACAGAGCAAATTTGAAGTAATTTAAATTCTACATGATGATAACCAGCTTAATTGGCGTGAGTGACCGTACACTCTCATCCCTTAAAAGAGGTCGGGAGTTCAAAATCTCCTCCCGTATGGAAAAACCAATATGACCATCACTTTGATAATATTCTTCCCTCATCTAGGCATCCTCGACTGATAACAGATTCGACCAATACTGTTATTCGTTGTAATCACCAACTGCCAGAAGTGTTTCTTAGGTGAGGCTTACACCAACAATTATTCCCAGAACCAAACTCGGTCTTCTCACTAGGCTTACATGAACATCCATCTTCTCTTAATTCTCTCCATACTAAAGTTGAATATTTTTCCCCTTCAATCTTCGCCTTTCCACTGGTCCATTTCATGTAAAAACCACTACTTTGCAATCTGACTTAACAAGTAAGTTTTTTTTTTTTTCTTGTAGGTAAGGCAATCTCATATCAAATGTTTGTGCATATACTTAATGGCTCTGCATCAGAAATCACTAATATGACTAATGAGCCTTCTTTTACAAACTCCATTTGTGGAAAGTAAGTCTTTGGAGAATTTATGATATATAAAGTATAAACTCATGATAGAAGGAAATAAAAGTGTAATGCTACTTGTATCAAATCTTATGTCATCTAACATGTCTTCATCTTATTAACTTGTAGTAGGATCAGATAATGTACAGGTAAAGGTTGCAACACTTGTCACAAGTTATATCATTTGCATTTTCCGAAATAACCTTGTTATGTAATGTATGTCTCATGTGTTACTCGAAGATGACAGGTGCTAGAGCAGCGCATCACAACCGTTAAGGTACCTATACATATGATTCTTGTAACACTGAATGTTTGATCATCACAATTAATAAAATCTCCTTGACACTTGTGGTCGTAGGCATGTAAACTCTTCTTTTCTTGTTGTTTGGTTGGATGTAGTTGCAATTCAATTGCAGTATAATTCTTTGGTCACCCGAATTACAGTGTTTGGTTGGAGGGAATTGCAATTCCATCGAATGGAATTGCAATTCCACCGAATGGAATTGCAATTCTCTCATTTTGTTGAATTGCAATTCATACCTCCGTTCAATGGGGTAAGGAAAGGTAAAAATTAAGAAAATGACTTTTTTACCCTTATTATTAGTATTATTATTACACAAGGATATTTTAGTCTTTATACCACTTCTTCCCTTCTCATTCCTAATAATTATTCCCACCTAATTCTTTTCCTACCGAATTACATTCCTGTCTCTTAGTGTTCGTTTTCTGTTCTTGTTCTATTGATCCCGTTTTTCTCAACAAAACTCAATGCCATCAAACATGAACGAACTATTATGGAGTACATAGATATTGAACACCCAATTTTTGGAAATTATCATCAATCAAATTGGAGTATAAAGTATAACCATAAACCAAAAGCATTATCAAACATATATGATATATGAAAGTATGCAGATATGGTTAAAGACTAAAGACTGAAGAGATTGCTGACCAGCATCAATGACAGCATCCCAATGGGTTTTCCCATCAATCTGAAACTGCTTCAAATCCCATGTCCCTCCAACCCACCTGGGATCTTGAAACATTCCCAGTGACATTGCCGCCGGCGACCCATTCGAGTTCGAATCCGTCGAATTAGATTCCCCATCGGCCACGGGAGCTTCGCTCGCCTTTTCTAGAGCATTTTCCAGCTCAACAGCGACGGCTGTGGAAGCTAGGGCAGACCCATCGTTGACAGCCCTCGCGGGAACCAAGACTGAGAGATTGTGAGGGTTTTTGGGAAGGAAAGATAGAGAGAGATTGTGGGAGAGGTGGGGCTTGGATGAGGAAGAAGAAGAAGAGAGTGGTGGGAAGTGAGGTGGAGGAGCTGATGAGAAAAGGGCCATGGTTACTATGAAACTATCAATGATGAATCTTTGGGGCAATCCTGAGCCGCAGAATCTAGTGATTTTAACTGATAAAAAAAAAAAAAAAAAAAAAAAAAAAAAAACTGATAGTGAATATTGACCGGGTTACATTATTCGGGATGATGTCCAGACTACAACCAGTTTTTACCTATAGTAGGTTAATTTATCAGTCACCGGTCTATTCGGATAGTATTGAACGGGAGATCGTTCGCTTGTCCCTGGTTCGTCTGGTCTATACGGAATCAAGTTCGGACCGGGAGTCCGAGCTTTACATCTTGATCCTTATCCTCGCAAAGATCATCCCAAATCACTTAACATATGGCCATATCGCGTTGGGCTCCTGTCGTGACCTGTGCATAGCAACCACGCGAGCGCCATGCTGAAGAACTGGGACCGGTCTCCTCTGATACCCTATAAATACAACATTTAATGCTGCAGAGAGGACTTTTGGCAGTAAATCGGAAATCTCTAACCCACTATTACGTTGTCCGGACTACTTTTTACCATTATAAATAATAAAGTATTTTAACCATACATTGACCACGACAGTGCGTATTTATTTTATCAGTCACCAAACCAATTTGAATGGAGTTAGCCACTCTATTTTCTCATCTTATATATACATATACCATATGGTCATTTTGATGTATCAACATGTTAGGATTAAATTTGAACTAGATTCAATGTATCCAAAAAAAATACAACTAATAAATTGTTAATCAATCTAAATAGCTCGCACCTACTTTATTTTCTCCTCTTGTACATAGTGGTGTCAAAATTGACCTGCATAAAGCGAGTTAGGATTGAAGAATTTTAATCTGTGAATTTTTGCAAATCGGCTCATACAAGCCAGCAAACACAATTGAGAGACGGACCAGCCTACATTGACACACTATTTGTATGTATACATTATGTTAAAGAGTTTTAAGTGTATTTTTATTTCAAGTAAGAGTCAAATGCAAACACAATTGAGAATTCTGATAAAAAAATTTTTTTTTCCCAATTTTAAAGAAATTGTTAATTTATATTGGGCCGGGTCGTAGATAATCCGGATCACCCGTATCCTACTCCATTTTTCTCCTCTAGCCTAATACGAATCCCTGACGCTACTCTCAATCTCTCTCTCATCCATGGAAGCAGCAACCATGGCTTCACACATCTTTCCGACGACCCGACCGATGCTTCCGTCACGTGCGACCTCCCGTGCGTCACTTTCCAGCGCACCATTGACGTCATCTCCTTCTCCCACTCTCTCTCTCTCCACCAGCTTCCTCTCTCCCTCCGCCGCCGGCAGCGCACTCTCCCAATTTTCCGGCTATAAGATTCGCGCTAATTCCCTCAACCCTTCTTCTTCCAGCTCCCGCCCTAAACGCGGCGTTTTCACCATGGTATCTTCTTGTCTTTAGTGTTAATTTGAGCAATTACTGCGAAGTAGTTTTTCAGTTTCAAAATTTTATTTGTTTAGTCGTGGTAGATAGGTATAATTGTAAGAAGAAACGAGGAAAGTTGTGAACTTTTCAGTAAAAGGTAGAAACTTTGTTGTGAAAAGATTAGTAGCAGTGAGCAGACAATTGATTGCAGCACATTTGTCAAGAAAAATAGTAATTTTAGCTTCAATTACTGCTCTTATAGCTGAGTAGTGCAGTTGGCTTGGATTAGGTTTTTTTTTTTTTTAGCAAACTTACATTGGTTGGTTAGCACAATGTATCATATTTGTTTATAAGCTCATTCAGAATGCTTAGTTGCTTTGGTGTGTGTGTGTGTATATATATATATATATATATATATTGGTCATAGAAAAAGAAAAAAATTTGGAGCTAGGATCTTGCTTATGAAAGTTGCGATGGGAGTTGTGGTTAATTCGCAAGTAGAATTTGGCATGATTGTTTGTAATGGGGAAGAAGAAAGAAAGCTATATTTTGGGTGACCAGGGAAACCTGCAGCCACTACCCGAAGGCCAAAGGTGAGCACTGGGTAAATCCTGCATTATGGCCCTAGCTGGCAAAGGAAGCAAAGGAAAGGACGTTATATTTAGTTAATAAGTGCAGTGCATTATGTGAAATGGTATAATATGTTTGGAATGAGGAAGTGGTGCAGTTAAGGACTTATTTGGTGTTTCATGAGTGAGGGCTGGCTCAACTGCAACTAGCAGACTTATTGCAATTAGACCCTTTTGATTGTTGGGTAAAAAGTTTCCAAAAGAAGCTAATGAGTGTGATCGCAAAATGTTCTTGTACTGTGATTTTCTTACATGGTAGTTTTGTTATGAGGACTGGTTGTCTTATTTGAGATGCCAACTTGATTCATTTTTTCTTTTTTATTGTTGCTCGTTATTTTGTTGGCTTATTCTCATTTATCATCGTATGTGCCAAAGGCCCAAATGTAGGGAGTATGAAGAGTTCCTACGATAAACTCTCATTTGTTGTCTGCCACATTTTCTCAACAGGTCATTCCTTTCTCAAAGGGAAGTGCTTGGGAGCAACCTCCTCCGGATTTAGCGTCTTACTTGTATAAGAATCGGATAGTTTATTTGGGCATGCCTCTGGTTCCTTCTGTGACTGAACTGATACTAGCAGAATTTATATACCTTCAGTATGAAGATGCGAGTAAACCAATTTACTTTTACATTAATTCCACTGGTACAACTAAGGTATGGCATCATGGCTTTGCTGGCATTTCTTTACAAGTCACTCCATGTTTGCATTTGTTTAACTATTGCACTCATCATTTTGGTGTTCCTCAAGATTAAAGTGAACTCCTAAGCGTTAACTTTAATTAAGTCGTCCTCACTAGGTTAGAAATTCTGAGATTTTCTGCGATTGTGCTGTGCATATAGTTCTTTACATGTTTGTCCACAATTTCACAAGGAAATCGTATACTTGTTGTCACAATCATATTCATATATCCATTGAATTGAACATATATCCATTGAATTCAACATCATTTTGGGAAACACATTGCTTTATTCGTCTTTTGTGTTTGAAAGAGTGTTGTTGTCATAGAATTTAGGTTTCTTGTACAGATTTATGTGAATCTCTTTTCTCGCTTAATTTCAACTTTAGAGATGTCTAAACGCAGATTTTTTGCAGGGTGGTGAGAAGTTGGGATATGAAACAGAGGCTTTTGCTGTTTATGATGCCATGAGGTTATGAAGCTTTGCTCTATCCATTATTCTCTTTCGATTTGCCTACAAATTAATGACACAAAGTCTCCATTTCTTCATTTAATCTAACAATTTCTGAAAAGCGGAGACTCTATTTTCTATCGCAGGCATGTCGAGCCACCTATTTTCACACTCTGTGTAGGCAACGCTTGGGGGGAAGCTGCGTTGCTTCTGGCAGCTGGTGCAACAGGAAATCGTGCTGCCTTGGCTTCATCGACAATCATGATCAAACAGGTATTTCAAGTTTTTTTTTTTTTTTTTGTTATTATTCCTTTCTCATTTTCTTGCTCGCCTTTCTCTTTTGTTGGTTTAAATGGATATGCTCTGTCTCTCTCTCTCTCTCTCTCTCTGTCTCTCTCTCTCTCTCTCACACACACACACAACCCGCTTTGAGAATTAGAAATGTTTACCTATCTTCATGTGTCTGCAGCCTATCGGTCGGTTTCAGGGCCAAGCAACAGATGTCAATATAATGAGGCAAGAAATGAAGCACGTGAAAGATGAGTTGGTAAAATTTTACTCCGTATCTTTTTTGAAACCATTGTTCGCTTTTCTTATTCCATGCTTTTGTATCAGTTAAGAAATAGAACCGGGAAACCTGTTCCTTTATTCTTAAAATGACAGCTGCCTATGCTTAAACGGCACATTTTTCACACTATATTTACATTTTGAAGGTGAAACTCTACGCAAAACATATGGGGAAAACACGAGAACAGATTGAAGAGGACATAAAACGCCCAAAATATTTTAGTCCAAGTGAAGCAGTTGAATATGGAATCATTGATAAGGTGCCTCCAATGAATATAATTTCTTTTTAATTCCATAATCCCATATTATAGCTTGCATTTTGACTCCATATTCTGAAGGTTCTTTACAACGAGAGGGGCAGCGAAGATAAAAGCATTATGTCTGACGTGAAGAAGGCCCGGTTCGTCTAAATTAAAACGACCCACGAGGTATTTGATGGGCAATCAAGGTAATATGCATAGCTTCCAATAGTTCATCGTTATCATCCCCGTTTCTTTGACACCGAACTCTGATTTAAAGCGACACTGCAAGTTTTTTCCAGGCAGAATGCGACGTTTGGTAATCAATCCACCATCTACCGGCAATTCATCGAAGAAGGCTATTCAATATAGAACTTGTATTGTTCTGTACTATTGTCATTATTACAAGGTTCATGGAGTTGTGCTTGTTTTATCAATTAGCAGCAGCTTTTAGACTACAAGTTGTGCATGCAGGATGATGATAGCAGTGATTAGTGAAGTTTCATTACATGTTCTTACAGTTTAATATTACTGATGAGACTACATGATGCTGTAAAAATGCTTTTTTTTAGTGAAATGTAGAACAAAATTTATTCCCTTTTCCTATGATCAATGGTTTCGGGAGTTCGAACTCCCTCTTGTATGGAAAAATTAATCTAGCTAGCACTTTGCCCCTTAATTGGGCCAGTTCGGTGCGAATGTGGATTAGTCTGAGTATGGTACATTTTTTTTATATCCTTTATGGATGAAAACAGTGCAAGTAATTTTTAAACTTCATAAATCATAGCAATATCAACCTAGCACAATTTGCAAATTAAGAAATACTTATTATTGCAAGTTCAAAATGAAGTGTTTTGACACAAACGAAAGTGAAATTAAATTCTTTAGAGGGATAATTCGCACATCTTGTTTTAATAAAGTTACACTAGTACAAATACGCAACGCCAATTCAGCAAGTTGTGGTAGTAGTTGTGCGCACTACCACCAAAATAAGATGCCCAGCTAGGGAATTGAACCAATAACCACAGGGTTTAAGCCACACGCTCTACCACTAACGGGGTAAAAAGCCAATTATAATATATCACTTAAAGCAACACATGTAGAGATATAACAATACTAAACCTACCACCATCTGTGGGTATTGAACCCACGACCACGTGGTTAAAAGCCACGCGCTTTACCACTGAGCTAAGATGGCCACCTACAAGGTCATTTAAAGCTTTTTTTTTTTATGAAAACAACACAATTACAGATTTATTACTTAAGACATGGTAATATCCGCTGACCATGTGACTAATAGCCAAGCGCTCTACCACTGAACTTCTTACCACAACCATGATAATATTTTCTTTTATTCATACAATTATTCATGAATTTCTTTTATTCACATTTTTAGTTGGGCCTCCTACAGTTAGAGCGCTCAAGATATCTCATGGTCTAACAAAAAAAATAGTTTCATTTTATGAAGATTGTGGTAGTTATTTGAGCACCGATTTGGAATGATGATAGTAAATAGTTTGCAAACCACCTGAGAGTATGCATTAGATAAACTTTACACGAATATACAGAAAAAATAAATCGCACTAGAAAGAGTGCTGTGGTCAGATTGATACGACAGAGATTGACATAAAAGGATCGGGCGGGAAACGTTGGCCGTTGATGCAAAAAAAGGGCGGGAATCCAAAGGCCAAGAGTTATTTAAAAATAATAAAACCCCACCAAAAATAATAAATCCATCCCCAAAAAGGCAAAAAGGTTTGCTGACTGGTTTTCACTATTCAAAAACTCCAAACTTTCTCTCTTCCCCTCCCTCAGAGAAATGGAAGACGCAGAAGATCTTCTCGCTACAATAACGCCTTCACAGGAGGAGAAGCTTCGGAGCTGTGATTTCGCCGGAGCCTTCCCGGAGAACTCCAACTCAGTTTCCTCTTCCCCGCCGCGAACGCCGCCGCAGCAGAGCGGTTCAGCTGACCGAGCCACCGCCCAGCCCTATCTCTCCGGATCCGAAAACCCTAGACCGAACGGCAAGGAACAGGTGCAGATTGAGACGATCGATTTGGATTCCGATGAAGATAGCGACGAGGTAGGGTTGATTAGGAAGAAGAAAACGGCGCCGGAGTCTAGCCTGCGAGAATCCAATGGCTGTTTGGGGAAGCGGAAATTGCCGGCGTCAATGGAGGAATGTGAGAAGGCTAGTGATGGCGGCGTGAAAATTGGGGGTTTTAAGGACTTGATGGAGGTTTTGCAAGGCGTGCTTGAGAAGGCCAGTGATGGCGGCCATGGCGGAGAGGGTTTAAGTTTATTGGAGACAGCTGAGAGGGCCGGTTGGGAATTTCCCCGGCCCCGGTGGTGGCCACCGGAGGGATTTGAAGATTAGTTGTGTCTTGAAAAAATTATACCGCCTAGACTCAACTCGAAATGAATCTGAATTAGTACGTAGTATTACTTTTTGTATATGGCATTCGGTCGATATGTATAAGTACTTTTTGTGTATAACATTCGGTCCGAATGCATAAACACTTTTTTGCCATTACTAGGTACTTTTTGGGTCGGAATGGATAAACTCTAAGAAAATTTGAAGTAAACCCTAAGAACGTCTCCAATATGAGATTTTGGATGGAAGGTTATTGCAAATTGTTTACACATGTGGAAGAGATAAAAGTAATTTAAGTTTTTGCAGGAAGAATTTGGTTTTGTCCAATATGTAGACCCCATTAAATTAGTGAAATTGCATCCTGGTGCGCGTATGCAAACCACGAGCACCCAGCAAGGTGCGCATATGCGAACTAGGAGCATTCAGTTGAGTGCGTGGAGTCGTGTCCGTTGAGCGGGTTATTTCATTTGCAAAATTTCTTCAAAATTCATGCCTATTGAAGATGCTCTAAGAAGATCTATGCAACAAGTTGAACCAAAAAGGTATTCTAACAGAATCAAACTCGTAACTTTTGAATACAAAAATCATGTTTAACCCTCTTAGTCACTCTTTCGAGATAAAAATAAACTAACATTAGAACAATTTTAGTTGAGTTGAATAGTTTGTTGACTTGATAATTATAAAGTTCTACAGCCTATTACCCTTCTTAGTTTAAACCGATTAGTTATAGACAATCTAGACTGATTTACCTTCTTATAATTGTTTGTCAACTAAAATCACAATATAAGTTTTACCCAGATCATACATTCTAGTAATGCCTACGGACTTTCTCATAGATCAAAGGACTAACATTCAAAATTGCTTTCAAAGCCAATCTTTAATCATATATTCATATGTATGAGATACATCTAAAGATGACAGCTAGCAATCTCTTCTTAGGCCTCAATGCCAGTGAGAAAAAAAAAAAAAAAAAAAAGAAGTAAAATTCATGGCCACCAAAAACCATTATACAATGCTGATCATCATCATCATCCTATACAAAAGAAAACCCCAATGGCATCCATTCCCCAAAGGATCAAAATTTGAATTCATAAAGGCAAATAGGTCATGGGGGGGCAAAGGGCAAAAAGGGCAACCAAACTATCCACAATCCTCATTGTCAGATATCTGTGTGTTATGCAAAACAGTGGCCCTATAATCACCATGTTTGTTTGGCTCCTAGATATATAGATGAAAGCATATATAACGACTTCCCGAGAAGCATTCGTTAGGGCCGGGCGAGATGGTGGTACACCGAGCTGCTGCCGGTGCTCGCCTGCGCGATTAAGCTCGACACCGGGAGCAGTTCGGCTTGGGGGAACGAGCTGTTGGACGGAACATCCAGCAGCAGGTCCTGGTCAGAGCTTTCGGTTGCAAAACCGAAAGAATCTAGCACGATAGAACCGTAATCAGGGGGCAATGCAGATAGGAGTTTTGGCATGAAACAAGAGGCGTCGCTCCCTGCTGTTTCCTTGTGTCCACTACTGAACCTATTTGTCGCCCTTTTCGGACTCTTCATTACTGTATTTGCGCCTGAAGAAACGGAAAACATAACGCAAATAAATTCTTGCATCTGATTTAAATCGATATCCACGAGTAGTTTGGTATATATAGAGGAAAGCAGGAGGCGTGTGGGACAGGTTTGAATTAATCGTTAACCAAAATTCGTAAAATCTTAAAACCGATCACCAAACAGAAGCATTTGAAAAGTATCAAAGACGAGAAATTTCCAAACCTGAAAGTTTCGGATGCTGCCCATCTCGTGGTCGTTTAACATTTACCAAAAATCCCGTGCCAACAACCTTGGACTCTCCCGCAACTTCAGAGCCCTTGCTACGATTTTTACACTTTACATCCTAAAACAAAGCGAAACGCTTCAAAAACATAAACTCGCAAATTTTAAAAGCCAAGAGTAATTCTTAACAATACGGTCATATATAAGACCCGAGCGCAAACCTCAAGATGATTATGTTGTTCTACCCACTTGGACTTTGTCAAGTTGCACAACGCATATCTCTTCAAAGTTCTACAATCTTCTACTTTCACGCCTGACAATGAGTTATCGAAAATTCCATCTACCAGTAGTTTCTGGAACGACAATAAGTTCTCCTTGAATTGAGAGCTCTCGAACATGCCCTTGAAACTACCAATGAAGAAACGGGCATACGATCAGTTCATGACTATAAGCCAACCACTATATGTAGTCAAGGCTCAAGTTTCTTCACGACATATACAAATCAAAGTTATAGTCATAATACGGGAAGTAGGAGACTATACAAAGTACAAACCTATCTGGCGGTGCAAAAGTATCAATAATTGGCAAGTATTTCACTAGTTGCTGCTGTTCCTCAATTGTCAAATGAGCGGTGAACTCATCAAAATTGACGATTTCCTGCATGAAATATCGAAAATAATTTTGTCAAGATTGAGCAATGCTTAATAAGAAAAGGCACAAACATTAGAAATAATATTCATCTATGGTTTCAGGCTTGTTAGGACTAGAAACTTGCCGAGTATAGACCAAGATATAAGAACAAAAGAAAGACAAAGAAAACGGAAATGATACATACAGCCAAGTATTTCAAGAGTTTGTAATTGATTTAGAAATTAAAATTTTAAATTCACAAGGAACTAAAAGGCCCGGAATAGAAAGAACGTGGAAATTCTTCTGTTCCAACACGTTGAAATGGATGCATAATGCATTTACCTTCAGATCTATATAACATAACGGTGAATCGTGGTGGGCTAGAATTTGCAACTTTTCAAGCTGATCCTTATCCCTGAAATTCAAAAAACGAGCTAGTCAGATGCATCAGATAATGAAACTGAATGACGATAGCCAACAACCAATTTCAATGAAATGAAAAATGAAGTTACATAATGCACCCATGCGAGAATCATGTGTAGGGGTGGAAATAGGCTAGGCCGAGCCGGGGTTTAGAAAGTTAGGCCTGGGCCTGCTATGGAAATCTAAAGCCTGAGCCTGGGCCTGGGCCTGACCTATTCCCACCCCTAATCATGTGGCATAAGTACCCATAATTTTATCTCGATAGGCTAAGATCAACGAGGAAATTACCTCTTCACCAGCTCTTGATCCATTCCTTGTCCGGTAGGCTTCTTGATTCTCTCACTTCCCACATTTGGTGCATTGGCACCCTTACTAGAAGGTGTAGAGAATCGCAAATAAGCCTCATTTAAAGAATGTTGCTTGTAATCAACCGAAAGAGAGCTCGCCTCCGACTCTTCTTCTCTACCTATCGAGCTTGGATGCCGAATGAGGACACTTCCGTGTCCTATCTCAACAGAAACCATCGGTTTATCGCTCTCAAATAGCAAATCCTCTTCAGAAGATCCCGAGAGATAGGATGACTGTTGCTCATGTAAGATAGTGTATAGATCTTTGGTAAGCTTCTCAACTGGCGATGGCTTTGGACGGCCAAGACACGTCCTCTTCCTCGAAGGCACGGTTGTATCCCATATATTAGGTTGAGCGGGACCTGGAAAAGAAGCAGTAGCATACGGTTTAATGGGACTTATACAAGATATTAAGTCCTAAACTATAAGTAGATAATTGTATAACTATTAAAGTATATAACAAACTTTAGTCGGTGAAATAAAAAAGCATGGAAACAAAAGTTCAAGTTTCATTAACAAGGTTGAAATGCTAAACGGGGGAAAAAACCGAAGACTCACCTGTCAAATCACTAACTTCAGTACCACCGAATTGTGCACTGCTCTCTGAATTCGAGACAGCAGAGCCAGAACTTGATCGATTGCTCGTATCTTCATCAAAACTCTTACGGAAACCCTGACTAGACTCTGGAGCAATTCCAGTTTCGGCATAAGCATAATCGTAATTTTGCCTCCTTTTAAGAAATCTCGCCTCTTTGTTTTTAACAGGTATGTGTCGGACCCTAGAAACCTTGTAGTCCTCAAAGTCACCAGGCTCTGCCCTAGCATGCAAAGGAGTGTAGTTTGCCAATGTGCCTTTCGTTCTCCATCGTGATCCACATGCATTGCACAGAATTGGCTTTTCTGGTGGCCCATTACGCCAAAGTGGGGTGCCTGCACAATAGTAGACGGACAGGATCAATTCCGAGTAATTTGGGGAAGAATGGAATGAAAACAACTGCTTATCCGTTTTTCATACTTCAACACACAATAAGAGCAATGAACAGATACTACATTGCAACAGAGTCAGTAGTAAGTAAAAAAAAAACACACACACACACAAACACAATAAGGGCAAGCTTCTTAGATAAGATGGAACGGAGAGAAATTATAACAATGCAAGTTCATGATAAAATAAAAGCATACATCTTTCCACTCAGAGAGTCAAATTCTCTTTATAAAACTTGCAGACTGAGAAATGACTACATCAATGAACAAACGTGACCTAAATAAATGCAGCAGTGAATTTCATAAAACACTGTGGCATCGTATTGCTCAGGCATATATCCTCGGAAACCCCATTCGAAATCAAACTATTCACAATAGATGACGAGTTAATATATCTATTCATGCAACATCCCTTAACAACTCGAGGACAAGCAACATAAAAAGACCTTAATTATAACCTCAAACAATCAAGAAATGCTAGGGGGCAAGACTTTTCCCATTCAAGTAATGAACAGCATATAAGCATGTGATCAAAACAACGGTGTATGTGCCACAGAATTCCCAGCAGAACTATGGAGTTTATGATTATGAATTTAGCAGGAAATCAGGCACCAGAGAGCATACATTTTTCCACTAAGGAGGTTGAAAATCAAGAATTGCAGTGCAGGATGGTATAGGCAATACATTTAGCAAAACATTTAAATTGCATTTGAGCTTGTTGAATAATTCAACTTTAAAACTCAGACCCATTGTTGAAACCCACAGTTTATGGGAATCCAAAGCTCTATAACACCTTAACAACACAATCAAAACCACCCAAAAACAACTGGAATTAGGTGAACAACAGCACATACTATCCATTATTCTTCATTGTCCAATAACAGCAACCTATTGGTATCCAGGTCCATAATTCAATACACAATCTAATCACAGGCACCCATTTACAGCAAACAAGAACAACCCCAGCAGGAAACAATCACAAAGACTCAATCTTTTCTTGCCTACACAAACACTTATATAAGCAGAAAAATTAAACTCACTGGTAACACCACAGTGATAGCAAGGTCCTTGCTTTCCCATATCTGTGAATTCAATTTCCTCCCTCAATTCCAAACAACGAAATTCAGAGACAACCCAGAATCAAAAAGCAGTCTTTTTTTGTTTTTTTAATGAAAACAAATCCAAAAAACTGAAAAATTATATATGTCTATGTATGTATGCGAGTCGTGATTGTTATCCTGAGCTTTTTACACAGCAAAAATGGAGTACTGGGTGTGAAAACTGTTTCTGCAATAGATTGAATAGAAATTTAGCGTTGAAAAGAGAGAAAACCCAGGAAGACCCAGAGAAGTAAGGGTGTTAAAATCCCAGAAAAACCACAGAAAAAAGAGCAAAGACAAAGAGATAGGTATGGGTATAGAGAAAAGGGAGAGATTGAGATTGGGGGTGGTTTAGTTATAGCTGACAAGCTCTGTACAATCCAATGGCGAAAAGAAAAAGACCATTGGAGGAATCTGAGAATAAATATTATTAAATAATAAATGGTTGGGAAAGGAAGGTTGAAATGGGGAAGGGGAGAGGAAAAGGAAGGGCAGGTTTTGTGTAGTGCTTCTGTATGACCTCTTCTCCTGTGTAGTGCTACTGTTTTTTTTTTTTTTTTTTTTTTGCATTTTCCCCCCTATTAGTTTACAAAATTTCTATCGCTCGTGAAATGCAAATACCAGTACAATATGCAATTACAATAATAATTGCTTAGAAATGAATAATCGAGTCGGTGGAGCATGATTTTCTTACTTAAATATCAAAAGTTTGATTTTTGCCCGTGTTTTACCTCTGATGTGTAGGCTGTAGGTTATTTCCCGAGAGTGACCCCACAATAATAATAATAATAATTTTCTAAAACTGGATTAATCTCCCGTGCGACCGGCGTGGATTTACTATTTGGTATGCAAAATGCACCACGCAATATTCAAAAATGTACCACAATGAAATGTACCAATGCACCACACACACAAAAAAGTGCACCACATTTAATGGTACATTATTTATGCGTACCGAATGGTGAGTGATCGCACCAGAAACACTGTCCACATAGGAACTTGACTATATATATATATATATATATATATATATATATATATATAGCTAATGCCAAGTACCTTGTGCTCAGATGGCATGTAATGACTCTCCCATATGCGAGGTCATAAGATTAAGTCTCAGTAAAGACGCTATTAACACACACTACAGTCTACAGGTTGAGAAAGAATACTTGGTTGTAAACATTAGGCCATTAGGGAGTAATTTTAAGGAAAACTTATATTTCTATTGATAAAATTAGATTTATTATGTATTGGATAATGTTTAGAATACAATTTTCGAGTAATAAATATATTGATTATCTATATACCAAAAAAATTATAATCTAGACTTGCTAAAAATTGTATAATCGTAAAATATTTATAATAATTCTTTTGAGTATTACGGACAAAATAATTAGTTATTACCAAGCAAAATAAAATGTTGTATCGTACCAAATAATGGAATGAACAAAAAAATTGGGGATGACGATACTATCTCCAAAGACAATTTATAGTACCAAACAATCTTGTGCATTGGTAGTCTTTTTATGATGTTTTGGTAATATTCTTAATTCAATTATTATGAAAATTCCTAGAAGATAAGAAAAGCGAAAAATAAATAGATACAAGAAAGGAGAAAGAAACAAGAGGGTTGTTTTGGATTTTGCTCAAGCCCATGTATTTTTAAAATAATTACTTGTCATGTTTAAATAATAATAATTAATTTTTTTTAAACATTTGTGATTCTTTACAAATTAACTCATTTGAAATGGTAACAGATGTGTCGTCATACTATATGTAGCTGGAAAATAATAACTACTTAAGATTTGAGACATAATGATAAAAGAAGTCAGTAAATTTTTTTTTTATTTTTTTTATTTGTGACAAAGGGAACTTGCAGCTACTATTCAGAAAGTGTATACTAGGTAAATTTTACTATAAATTATACAGGAGAGGTAAATTGTATCAGAAAAATCATGTATTACAACATCAACTGAAAAATGTTTACAATAATCTAACTTGTGACATTTTAATGTGACAATCATGTTTCACCTGCTTAGACACTCATTTCGGAGCCAAAGAAGTTAGCATTTGTCATTATAGGATGTTTATATATAAGGTTTATAGAATATCTATAAGTTTCAACCAATTATTGTCAACTTAGGGAAATGAAATTTGTGACAACGTTTTTATTAACTCGCTCAATAATAATAATAATAATAATAATAATAATAATAATAATAATAATAATAATAATAATAATAATCTCTTTTGTAGTTTTATCAATTCAAATTACAACCTCACTTTTCATCCTTTGATCTGATAATTATATTATCTCAATGGGTCCCAAGATGGCGTGGCATTTATTGGTTTTGGTCTACCGTACCTTATGGATGAATAATTAATTCTGCCTTTCATACCAATGTTGTGTATAGAAACATGAGAAAATAAAATATACTCAAATTAATTGGTGTTCATTTGTATAATCAAAACAATAATAGTGTGCCCTTAAGGAGTGGTTGATTTGAGTTGAATGAGATTTACCATAAAAACATGAGTTTGATTTGATTGGGATTTATGTAATATACAGCAAATTGAGAATGAATATTTTAATTACACAATTAATTGTAGTTTTTGATCAAGAAATCCTCATAAAATCATCCCGTAGATATTTCTAGAATGGCTTTAGAATGTTTGTCAATGACCTTGTGGTCTAGTGGTATCTGGTTGCACCCCATGTTGGAGGGGGCAAGTTCGAGTCTCAGTGGAGGCAGTGTTGACTTTTTGTGCTTCAGTAGGTTAAGAAAAAAAGGGAATTCAGCCGAACTCCCAAGCTCCCAGCACTCCAGCCGAACTCCCAAGCTCCAAGCCACCAATAAAAAAGGGAATTCAGCCGAACTCCCAAGCTCCAAGCCACCTCAATCATGAGCCACGACTAAGCAAACAAGATAATATGTGAGCCACGACTAAGCAAACAAGATAATATGTGAGCCACGACTAAGCAAACAAGATAATATGTAACTCGATTTTGTTCCTTAAACCGATATTTAAACTTAACCTCTCACATTATTATATTCAACATAATTCGTAATTTGATTTTTTTTTTTTAACTTTATAATGGAGCCATGTTTCAACCAAGCTCACCTTCCTTTTAATGGTATTGGTTAGGTCTTTAAATTCCTTTCCTTTTTCTCTTCTTTAATTTTCTTTAAATATTTATTATGTATTTTACTTTTCGTTTGATTGGGTTGATAAAAGTCAGAGTCATAGTCATGGCTAAATACAGAAATATTTAATGTCTGCATCAGAGCCGTCCATCATCGGTGAGCCAAAGAAGTCAAGATGATGAATGAAGCCAACTAGTCCACCCTTTAATTTTCTACTTTTTTCTATTTGTCTTGGTTTGACACTTTTCCTATTCTTGTTTGATTTCACTAGAATCTGCTAAAATTTTGTTGGGTTTAAAGTGAAAACTCTACTCCTCTGTAATAATACGCAAATCACACAGGAAAAATAACCACACTAAAAAGATCATGTATGACAGCTTGACTAACCACTACCCCTTGAAGCCAGAGGATATGCACTAGGTAAACCACGCTCATTTATTATAACAGCTTGCAAACCACACAAGAGAGGTAATTGCACTAGGAAGACCCTGTACAGTGAGCTTGACTGAAAGGGTGTTGAGAATGATCGAACTCATGACCTTTAAGTATACAATCATGCTTCATCCACACATGACTACCCATTTTAGGGTTTTTTTTTTTAAATAATTTATTATATCCCCAACATATTTTACTAATCTCTTTCATTTTCTTCTTCCACTAAAATTTAGACATGTAATGAAACTATGAAAATTTTATTTATTGAAAGTACACTTATTATTATTATTATTATTATTATTATTATTATTTGTAATATACTATATACTCACCATTTCCTGCAAAAATAAATAAATGTAGAGATGGAAGCATGCATAAAATAGATGATAATTGCCCGGAAATTATGGGTAAAGGTTATTAGTGCAATAGTGCATTAGAGCATCCCCATTGATGCATATTGTGGAGGATAATGTCAGAAATCAAGCCACCTTGGCAGTGAGAGGAGAGGAGAGAGAAGGGAGAAGGAGCTTCTAGCAGTGAAGGGAGATTGGAACAGTGAAATCTGACATTTGTACATTTAAAACACTAGCTGCTTGACACCTGTGCGTTTGGCACTGCAGCCCTGACGCATTTGATTTTTTTTTTGTTTTTTTTTAAATATCAAAATTGTTTTTACTTTTTATTTTTCATTTTCTCTCATTTTCTCTTTCCTAATCACACTTACAAAAACTCCTCAATAATCGCGAAATATCCCCACTGATAAGGATGCTCTTACATTGTGTGGTGACTAGACAATGGAGTTTTGTCTCATAAATTGATGGAATTATATTAGGAAAATGAAAATATATATATATAAAACACCGTATTAAATTGATGAATGATGTTAATCACGTTTAGTGCGCACATGGGGTTAATTATGCTACACGTAGACATGTAAGTTAGGGTTTTGTATAATTTTTTTTCTCCCGATAAGATAAGATAATTACATCACATACAATATTTAATTAATTAATAATCCTTACAATTATTGGAAGTATTATAGTGATGAGTATTAAATAATGGAAAATATTTACATTATTGTAAGGAAATTTTCCATATTATGTATAATATCATTAATATGTCATATTATGATAATAGGGTCAAAGATTCATTTTTTCGATAAAATGCTATTGATTTACTTATATCTTGTCTTTGAAATTGATTTGTCCTTAACTGGCAACTAGTTAACAATTAAAACGCACACACCCTACCCTTACCCATCCCCAACCCCATGCCCCTCCTCTATCTATTATGGTCATTAATGAGACATTCTTGCAATGTGCTCAACCGTATACTCATTTTCAAGTTTTGTCCTTGAAGTAGGTCGATGTCATATCTTAAGTAGATTATTGTGCAGCATTACTTGTGAACTAAGTAAGTGACCCAAAACACTTTGATTAAGCCCTAAGGCTGGTTGTGATGCATATGAACTAAACTAAAACAAGTAGGTTGGATTATGATGATAATCTATTTAGGCTGATCCTGGTTCAATATTATCCCACTAGAACTTATTATTAACAACATAGTATTACAGAGTAACTTAAGAATAACAACAACACCCTAGTTATTAATTCAAAAAAAAAACTACTATAATTTAAAGTTTAAAATGTATAACTTTTACTTTTTCTAATTTTTTGAGAATTTAGCATCACATCATATGACAGTAAAAGTTTGCATAAAGTGTGCACACAAAAATTGATTGGCAAGTTGAAATGTTGTGTGGGAGCTGATGAGGAATGGCATTGGGAGGAAACCTAATTGAATGGGACACAATCACACAAATACTATGCTAAATTGCTATCGCTTTGATTTACAAAAAAGCCTTAATCGTTATGAAGTATGCTTTGAGTAAAACCCGCAATTACTATCTGAAAGTGTGTTTTGAGTAAAACTCACAACACCTATCTGAAAGTGTGGAATCATTTACAAATAATTTGGTTAAAAATCTCAACTGCTACATATATAAGTTAATGCAAATGGTTGAAGGACCACTTACATAATTCAATAAAAATGACAGCAACCTACCTTTATGGATGCTATATCCTATGGACTATTATTTTTCTGGTCCAACGTTGCCTCTGATTTTCACTTTTTCAGGCACCAACTACATAATTGTTTGTGTGTATTTTTTGGGTGGGGGTGGGGGTGGGGGGGGTTAGTGGAAGGTAAATAGTGTTCTGCGTTGAAAATGTCAAACTAATGTCACTCAGAGCATTTACATTGAGTTAGTTATTATAAACAACCTAGACTGATTTATCTGTTTGTGATCTTTTACTAGCTAAAATCACTTAACTATTAGTCTTCTTAGTTTGAGTCAGTTAATACTGATTTACATCTTTGTGGTCTTTTGCCAGCTAAGATTAAAAGATTCTAATGTACATTCAAGTAGCGGTTTGCAGGCTGCTTAACTCACCAGAAAGGAAAATCCTTGATTGACCAAGAATTACAAGAAGCATCTAAGACATCAAAACCTTTGGACAAAAATATATCAAGGAGAATCCAATTTACAACGAATGAACAGAATCCTATTTGTCACTTGATAAAAGTGAGAAAATTACTGCTTAAAATGAAAGGAGGGGGGGAAGAACTGTATTTTGGGGAAGAAGGGAGTGAAGAAGTTATTCTGCAGTAGTAGGCGAAGACAACAGCTTGAACAGGATGCCAACCATAAACCCGATGACTCCAACGAGAAGCGCAAATTTTAGGGAGAAACCTAGGTCGTTTTTCCTATTTCTTCGTCTCTTCAGCATATCCTGTGGACACACAGTATAACAAATGAAAATGGTTTTTGATTCCATCGAAAAATTTATTTAATGTGTGTGTCATTCTCAAAAATCGTTAAGGTTGTCAAATTTGGGACGTTTGAATTTACCCGTACCAGTTTCCTTTCATATCTGTTTATCCAATTATAGATGTTGCTTCTTAACAGTGACCAAACACGTAGAAATCTAAAACTATGCTGTATCTATGCACGAAGGTAACGGTGGCATAATTGTATACGTTCCTTGAAGATGAAGGGAATAAAAGGAGTTACTAACCAGTTCTTGTTGCAGTTGTTGTGTTTGCCGCACAGCTGCATCTCTTTCCTCTCTAGTGCGCTGCACCATCTGATTCTAGATCATTAAAGGAAACAAAGAGTTATTAGTGAAATCACTCGTATGTTAAATATATGCCATAAAAGTATGCTAACGGCTTTCAAAAGTATAGAATTCCAATTGCCACATTAATACGCACCTAAACACCAAAAAAGCAAAAATTATGAACAAATACCCAAGCTTAAAAAGCATAGCATTCCAAGTAAATCAAAGCCTGACAGAACCAGAATGGCTCGAGTGAAGAGTTCTGTTGAAGTGCCAATTCGAAGAGTTTTATTACAATGATTATTCTAAAAGTCCTATATGACATTGCTATTTCATGGGTGAAAAGAAAAGGGAAGCAGAGTTGGTCTGAATAGCATGGACTATGGAATTGGAGTTGACCAAAAACCAAAAAAAAAAGCAATTCTCATGATTAGATCTTGCGAGAAGCGACTTCAAAGTTGCAACATGGACTAACACTAAATATGCAGTAACAGAAAAGAGATCAAGACTAGTGTCACCTTGGGGAGGAATAATGGAATGGGAAATTTCAAATTGCAAATCCGTAATACAGAACATTAAACTCACTTATACACAGCCCTTAACTACCTAGAAGCCAAAAGTCTCTAAAACTTCTCAGCCATCTGCACTACTCGTTTCTGTATGCAACTATCTCTTAGGAAATCCCAGAATGACATGCAAACGCTAGAGACAACCACAAACAGTGTTTTCAATCACCTAAGGCAGTTTGCTGTCCAATAGAGAAACACTTGGAACATGAGCGGCCAATAATTGAAAGCAATGCTTTCAGAGAGAAAAGGTAGCACCGATTGCCAATATCAAAACAGGCAAAGCATAACATTTGAATAGAACAAAATTGTTTATAGAACAACTAGAAGTTTCACAACTAAATGGAAACTAAATTGACCTTGCAAAGAAAATAACTATGGCCCAGTTGCAATAAAATTGACCCAAAAAAAAAGGTAAAAGAAAGTGAATTGCAGTAGAGCTTACAGAATTTGCATCAGAGCCTTGTTTGGATCCGTCTTCTGAATTTCCTGTAGTAGAATGAGGAGTAACATACACAACCTTAAGCTTGCACTCCTCTACTGTTCTCCCATTGTCCTTACTAAACTGTATGCAGAAGCAGTCATCATTTTCAGAGAGAGATGTTTCATTTTCTTAAACTTCTATGGTAGCATACTAACTATGGGTGTGAATGTGATCTTCCAATACAAGATTCTTACCGTATCTGCTGGAAGGTCATCAGAATAACTAGCGACAATGGTGCTCTGTAGAAGAAATTTGTCCTTGCATTGCATATCGCTAGGAAACTCTCGTTGAGCTTGAAGGGTAACTACAGGCACCATTAAATCCGCGTTAGCATTTCTAAGTCATTGTTATAAGTTAGACATGGGTCACAGTAATCATGCACATAACATTCACACGTGATAGCCAAAAGCCAAGTAAATAGTGGAGTCTGATAATTAAAATTTAGGTGCATAAGTAAGACAATGCATGGTATCCACAGGATTTCTTTTGTCCACATTTTGAGAGTTTGGTGTTAGTTTTGTCTTATTCTAGAACTTATTCCAGTTAAGGCACTTCTAACCAGACAATCTTGCAAATTGTCATATATTTAGTCTATAAGAGCATACGTGTCTGAAAAGAATTGCAAGCTCAAGAGGAGCACCTCTGATGAAACATGAGTCCCATGGCTGTATAACACCTGTGTTTGGCCGTACAAAATACTTCTTTGGAGAAGTAGTCTTTACCTGCAATAACAAGAAAAACGGGGACTCCAAGAAGTCAGTTAAAAATAGAATTTTTAAGTCGTTATCATAACTATTCATGCAATTGTCTCTTGCTAAAAGATTACCTTGAAAGCAACATTATTCTCGGTAGTATTTGAAACTTTAAGATCGCAGTAGCTTTGTTTCTCGAGCTCAACTGAAAAGAAGCGCCATCATACCACACGTATAAGTAAATCTTGAATTCAAGTTAAATTGGCCATGATCTCCATCCCCCAACCAACAAAATGCCAAAAAGTACCTCCAAAAAAAAAAAAAAAAAAAACACCAAATTTTCTTGTTTTCCATTTTCAGCTCCATTACAAAAGCCAATTCATACAACTGCTTTATGTTCCTAATGCAACATTAAGCTCCATATTTATTATAAAAAGAAAAAAATAAATAAATAAAGAAACAAACAGGATCTTTGCATTCTCTCACTGACTCACTGTTCATTCCAATTTCCAAACAACATTACACATTCCAATTCACATAACCAATCATATTTCATTTGCTAACCACCATATATCCCCCAAATTCCATTAACGTTCTTCATCAACGTTCAACACCAAGCACCAATTGCATACAAAATGTTCGTTGTTTTATCCAAACGAAAACTAGTAATCCAAGCAGAAAGGGATATATATAAAGAGAGAGTGATCAATTACATTGGAACTTGAGCTCATCAGGACTAACAGAAATCAACTGGTTGGAAGCACCAGTCATCGTACACAGCCCCGATGAAACAGATCAACGGAGGAATCAGCCGGAATCAAACCTTAACACCGCAGAAAGAGAAAATCAAACCCTAGGTTAACCAAATGCATATCGGTGGGAGCAATGCGGGCGGGGCAGACGGAGAAGGGGAGAGAGAGAGAGTGTGTGTGTGTGCGCGCGTGTATGTGTGAAAGAGGAACGAGAAACGGGAAATGAGAGGGTCGGAGAGAATGACGGAAAACTTACATGGAACAGCAGAGGCGATTTCGGAGGCTAAAGGCTCGCCTTCAACGATCAATTTTCTGGTCAGAAACAAATTCAGAGAGAAAGAGAAGAGAGAGAGAGAGAGAGAGATGAATGAATGATTTAGATGGGAGAGGGGGAGTGGGGAGTGGGGAATGGTGGCTTTCAATGATAAGGGATGGCGGGTCGTGGTGGTGGGAATGATGCCATGACACATGGCTTCATTCCTCACTAGCAACGTCTACTATACTACAAATAAAAAACAAACTCGGTCCGTGGTATATAGTCTTTTTAATACAATTTATTTTTGTTGTTGGTATTTATGAACTATAACATAAAAGACGTAACTTATGGTAACTGAACACAAGTTACTCCCACATTGTCGATGGTGAGACTCGGTCCCTGATCTCTCGTGACCAACTACGCTGGAAGTTGCTCCTATACTAGCTTCTACGGGTGAGACTCAATCCATGATCTCTCTTGTGACTAACTGAGCTGGAGGTTGCTCTTATAATGCTGGTGGTGAGACTCAATCCCTAGTCTCCCATGTGACCAACTAAGCTGTCTATGTGGGCAGCAGTAATACATCCTTAAAATGATGAATGAGTGAGTTGAGCATGATTACCGTACATAAAAATAGTTGTTATCTGCTAAGCCTAGAACCTAGTTGAGGTTTGCGAAGGTGAGATATACCATGAGTGCATTATTTGGATAGCGATGGAAACTCCCGAATGTGCACTAAGTAGTCTTGTGACCCTAATCGATAAATAACCACAGTGAGATAAACTATTATAAACTGTCCATAACTAACCAACTCAAATCAATAAAACTAATAAGTGATTATTACAAGAAATCAAACTTGGGATCTCTAGAGTGATCTTTTCCTCTAAAATGACAAGTAGAGGTGGTTTTACGACAATGTCACGGCATTGACACTTAAAAGCATATTTGACAGTTTGGACGTTTGGTTTAATGGGGTAGTTTATACCAATTCCATGATGTATGGTGGGGGTTTGCTTTCAAAGCATAGACTGCTAAGGTGTAATTGCCATTGCGTCTGGGGAAAACTATAATGTTGACGTTCCTTTGCAATTCAAGTAAAAGCCATTAATGAAGATTTGATTATGCCAACCACCTCCATTTGTCAACATGATTGTCAATTCACCAATGATCAACATTGACATTTTGGTTATCACCTAGTTGAGTCATCATAATTTGTCTGGTTATGATTTTTACAATAATATCATATATAGTGAAATACGACGTTTAAAAATAGTATTTAGTAATTCAATTGAAAGTGTACCAATCCATTTAAAAATTAAACTTAGCATGAACCTACGGAGGAAATGGACATCTAGAAACATTTATGTATTCGTTAAAGTTGTAGATTCGAAGTCTATGGTGAAAACAGTGCAAAACGTGGGAGACGCAAAGAGAGGGACAACAATCCAATGGGGTAGCTCGGTGGTAAGCGGGTTCTCTTTGCGGAGAAAAATTTTGGGAGAATTCAGATTTGATTTCCACAAGTGGCCTGGGCCAGCTTTCGTGCCTCCCGGAGTGAATGTGGGTGGATCCGGACCATTAAACGGACGGTGAAAGACCCGGTGAATTTACTGAAAAAAGAGCGGAACAACACTTTTCTTACTTGACTGCAAATAGTTACTTGCGATTCAAAACATTTAGAATGTAAATTGTGGATATTTAGTCTGTAAATGGACTTGGATCTATGGTATAACTATTGCTGTGAGACCAGTTAGGGCCAAAACTTTGGGATCCACGAAGATAATCAATTATGAAGGTTGAAGGCTTTGTTGGACTAGGTTCTGTTTGGGCAGGTCATGGAAATGATTATATTAGTACTGTACTTTTTCCATTTTATTCCCTCAGAACAAAGAAGTCTTTCTTCCTACCAATTGGGCCCTGAGCTATACTTTGTAGGGGAATCCATGTGGGCCACAGAAAGCCCACTTCCAAGGCACAGCATTTTATGGCCCAATACGCACGCTTGTATTGCACTTATTTGCACGGGCGTTGACGAAGACTTTTATTTATTTTTTTTGAGTATTATCGACTATATTACAAGGTAGTATCGGCTAAATATACTTTTTCTATTTACTGTAACCCAAATAGTCAAGTGGCAAATGAGCTCTTTTTGTGAGAAAAAAGAATTTGGTGAGAATCTGGGTTCAATTTTTGTAAGTAATGATTTCCCGAGTACTCCTTCAATTATAGGAGTGAAGTTTACGCAATGTACACTGTAATTTTTTATTTTTTTTTTTAAAAAAGAAAATTCCCACAAACCTCATAAAGTAGTGAATTTGGGAGGTGGAGAATGTCAGTCTGGATTGGCTGGGAATTATTAAAATTTGTGCTTTATTCTTATCCCTGCCACACCTTTATTGGGAGGTTGATGAACAGATAATAAGCTATTGCAGTGCCTGAATTTAATAACCAAAATGTCCTCAGAGTTATACAAAAAACATCTGACTTGGTTTTTACTAATTTGAAATAGAGATTTTTTTTTTTCTTCTTCTTTTCTTTTTCTTTTCCAAATTCTGTTAGATGAGAATTCATCAAACAGGCCCAAAAAGGAGTTGATGAGCGGACAATGTATGATTTTTATATTAAAAATTTAGAATGTTACGGGTTTTATTTTTGTCAACACTCTCTCGATTGAGCCTATTGTATTGTCTTTCTAGTAGAATTTACATCTCTTGTGTGGTTTGTGGACTATTACATAAAGAGCGAATTTTATTTACCGGGCACACTCATTTTCGGATAGTAACTACGAATTTTCTTCGCCATAAAAAAAAAAAAAAAGGAATTCTTCAAACTAACACATATTGTTTAATTTAATTGATAAAACTCAAAGTCAAAACCTTTTTTTTTTCTAAAGAGAATCAAATTATTCCTACTAGTTCATCTTTTGCCATATTTTACTCGATTTATTTGTTATTTACTGGCTAAACCAATTCTTTTTTATTTTTTATTTTTTTCAATAGTTTTTATATTCAACTCTTGGCTAGATCGCAATCACATTTGATCTCATATATATATATATATATATATATATATATATATATATATATATATATATATTTATTTATTTATTTATTTATATTTATATATATAAATAAACATGACATTTCAATTTGTGGGCAGCATGGGATCTTGAAAAAAATCTTTCCGTACCATAATTTTTGTAGGTTCCTTATGGTTGAGGAATTTCTGAGGTGTTTTTCACAACCTAGTCTCTGTCCATGTCTGTGTCATGATTCATGTCAATGCACATACCATATGCTCAATTAGATTTTTCTTCTCACTGTTTTATTTATTTATTTATTTATTATTATTATTATTATTATTATTATTATTATTGAACCATATACCAATACTAGTTGACCTGTTAATAAGATAAATAATAATATTTGGTCCGTCATAAAACTGAGACATCAAGTGAAAAAGTTATGTTGGTGACAAGTTTAGTTAAGCCAATGGGGGTGTTTGGCAAACGGCTGATAGCTTGTAGCTGATAGCTGGTTGGTTTAGCTAGTAGTTGATGGCTGGTTGCGTTAACTGGTTTGACCAGCTGGTTGTATTAGCTGGTTATAAAAAACTGTTTGGTAAATTAGTTGTTTACTAGTAGCTGATTGAATGTAAAATGACATTTAAGGGTATGAGTATATTGTATTATTTCAACCTTTAAATATAACACGAAGATAAACTCTTATTAATAAATAATTATAAAATTTGGATATTATCTATACTTTTTTTTAAGGGCATAAGTTAATTATTTTTGTTTATTTAACTATTATTAAATTATATGAGGATTCTAAAACAATATTTATTACGTATTTATTTTCTATTATTATTATTATTATTAAAAATAACAAACCCATCACTCGTTTATTATTATTATTATTATTATTATTATTATTATTATTATTATAAAATAACAAACACACCACCCATTTAAAAGTAAATCACATTGATTTCAAAGGATAAAATAGTCAATATACCCATTGTTCCCAACAAGTTAATACAAAAAGCTACACTCATTAGGGTCAATTTTCAGCTTATTGGCCCAATAAGCCAAGGCCAATAAGCCATTTACCAAACATTTCAAAATAGTTTATTGGTTGGTCAAACAACTAAACTTGGTCAAATAAGCTAAAATTTGACTTATAAGCCAATAACCAAACACCCCCAATGTATCGTATATTATCGCGAAGCTTTACAATGCCGATTTTACTTGATATCATCATATATACCATACATAATTGTATCATATATTATCAATAATACTTTTTACTGATACTTTGTATAATCATGTATGAACTACATAGTTGTACAAATACAATTAACATTAATATTAATCGATACTTTATATACTTTATATATATACACACACAAGTGTGTGTATATATATGCATTATATATTTTAATTAATTAATTATTTATTTTGATTACAATTCTTATTGATGATTATCAAATAAAGTGACTCATTTTACTTAAACACATTACCATTATCAAATATTTAATTCTCATTACTAATCGGATTCTAATATTTGAATCAAACGCAAACATAATTAAAAGTCAATGAATACTTATTTGAAAGTCAATGAATACTTATGCAGAGCAGGTCTGAATGTCTGATGAATTAAGTCAGACGACACCATTATTCTATGGGGTAGTAAAGTGTGTATTTACCATTGTGAATCCCGTGATCTAAAGGCTGTGTCTTCACGAGTTGTTTGGTGAGAAGAAGTAATATAGGGAAAGTACTTGGAAGCTAGCAGCAAGCATGAAGACATTAAAATGTTTGGTTGGTTGTTTCGGCTATTAATGACTAAAAACCCTTTCACAGACAATAATGCTTGACTTTAAGGAAAGACCAGAAACAGTCCATGGCAATTTGTATGTGTATATTCTTTGATTTATAGGAAAGTCTGTCTTGTGATCGATCTTAATAGACAAAAGATCCAGATAATAATAAGAATATAAAATTTGATCAATATGGTAGTTAAAGTGGCAAGTGAACTTTCTTTATGGAAAAGAAATATTTTTGAGAGAATTTGAGTTGGATTCCACCCGAGCCAACTCCGGTGTCTCTCGGAGTTAGCGGGGATTAACTGTGGACCTAATTGAAGGGATTTGTTCTCATATGCATGCAATGATTCTATGTTGATGAATTATATTTCATTACATCTAATCTAAATGGTCTTAATTACAATGATATATGTCCAAGATCATAGGATTTAGGAAATGGTTACAAGACGTACATCAAGCATGCTATGACACCCACTTTGAAAAAGCATACCATTTCACTTTACAATTTACCTGCATAATGTTGATGTGGAGGCTGATAAAGTGTCAAATCTATTAATTGGCGACTAGAAAAATTGTTGGGCAGAAGTCGGTGAAAGGTCAAGTCCAGTACCTGCTTCTCAAAAATGTGATGATGATCTATAAGGAAATAAATCTTCACTACTAGCTATAACTTTTAGCAATTTAAGTTGTCCATAATTGACAACTCAAACTAAAAAAATCAATAGACAGCTTTTACAAAAAGCCTAATCTGATGTAATACTCCTAATTACCCATATTAGACATAAAATATTTTCAATTTGTAAGGATTAAGTATCAAAATATCTTTAGATACACTAGTAGATCAGTGAATGTGTTGACTCACACTTTGGCTCCGGCTTTACATTCAAGTAGAATGCCATTTAATTTTTAATTGTGGCATGAAAATGCCTTTTAATGTTCTAGAAATTTCCATGAATATATAATATTTATATATGGATATATATGAACTTAATTATCACAAGTGTCTAGCACCTATATATCAACCTCTTCCCTTACTCTTTAAGTACCCCTAGAAGCCAACTCCCTGAAAACCCCTCTGCTTTCTTCTGTGTTCGCCGGCCGGAGAATATCTCCGATCAGCCAATTTCCCCATTTTCTTGGAGAAGATCTCTCAACTCACTCGCAGATCGAGTTATGGCTCTCTCACGTGCCATGCTCGTGCTCTCCTCTTTCCTTGCATTGGTGGCTCTCTCAACCGCTCAATCCCCCATGGCGTCGCCGCCTGGCGGCGGCGGCGTCACAATGCCGCCGTCGGTGGCGGCGTCCCCTCCGAAGATGACCCCGGCGGCACCGAAGGCGGCTCCTCCGATGGCGACGGCTCCACCGCCGATGACTGTCGCGCCGATGGCGGCTCCTCCGATGACACCGGCGGCGCCCATTGCGGCTCCTCCGATGGCGCCGCCGCCGATGGCACCCACGGCGGCGACTCCACCAAGTGCCAGCATGAGCCCAGGTCCATCTATGGACTCGCCGCCGGCGCCCACGGGACCTTCAGCGGCGCCGGGGTCGCCGGCTGAAGGACCAGGACCATCGCCGCCGCCACCGTCCTCCGGCGGTTTTGTGCATGGCGTGTGCATGAGCATGGTAGCATTGCTTGGGGGAGTGGCAATAGTCCTATTTTAAGTAATCATTTTTATATTATTATCATTCACATTTGGTGTAGACTAAAAATAATTTATCATTTGTGTATTCTTTTTCATTTTTCACTTTTAATCTCTTCTTCTTCTTCATAGTTTTCTTGCTTTTTCTTCCCCCCTTCCAATTTCATGTTGGATTTTAGAGCTTTTAATTCATTGTTGTGGATCTTTGAGTATGGATGAGGATTGCTTAGAGATTTATTTGGATAGATGTATGTACCATATATCTTGACTTCACTTCATCAATAAGACCTCTAGCTTCCTAAAACATTCAACAATAATGTATGTGATATTGTGATTGCCATATTTCGAAAGTGTTGATCCAAAAGTTACTCATAAACTCAAAATTTTCGATTACTCAAAAACTGTCATAAAATCTTGATTTGTCATCACGAATGATGTTTTTAACCATCTCACCAACCACTATAGATATCCACGAAAATGTCACGGTGCTCATTCACCCATGAAAAAATCAACTCTAAATTGTGCATATGATCGAGACATGACATATGTACTAAAACTTTTGACGTCAATTGACATGTAACTCTTGGTAATATGTTGCATATTTAATTCTTAACTTTCTCAAATGTGTGTGTATTAGAGGGCAACCCCTAGTCCCAACCAGCGAGCCAACGATTGGTTAGTTAGCTATGGACAACTTGATATACTTCTAGGTTTTTTTTGTCACCCAAAAAGACAGTTGTATTGAGTATAAGATATCAACTATAGAAAATTTTGAATTGGTTGGATATCGAGTTTTCTAATTAATTTGGTTGGAGAAAACTCATGTTAGCAATGAAGCATGAGTGGTCCTATGCTAGCTAGCAAAAAGTGTTTGTTTCTCCTCTTGGTATCATGGAAAATAATAAAGGAAAAATGGCACCATGCATCATGACACATGAAATATGTGTGGCAATACTTAGCTTGCATATACATACATCATGTAGCTAGAGGAATTTAGTGCTAGCTGGAAGTGATAGGTGGAAGGATGAATAGATGCAATTTATTGTGATGGGGAATTGGTGGAAAAGTTAAAAAGGAGTGCTAGCTGGATGAGTAAAAATGTGTGGCCTTTGAAAGGAGAGAGTGTGTGTCCTTAGCTTTTTGTGTCACCCTTTGGTGGGTAGGAAAAGGTAGCTAGGTAGCTATGAGGGGTATAATGATATAGATTAAATTGGAAAAATTGATAAATATATTTTTGATCATGAAGTGAAACTCTAGTTACATTACATATTTAGATTTGATTGAAGGAATACGAAAATAAGATGAATTAGAGTATGCCACGTCAACAAATTAGAGAGTAAAAATCATGGTAAAACATTACCGTTATCAAGATCAAGTTGTTGCCACTACACAAAAAGTTATATTTAACAATGAAAACGTAATTTTATTTTCTTATACTTAACTAGAAGTTAATGCCACGTTTTATAGAAGAATGTTGGACTTGTCCTCTAAGCTAAGCCTCCACCAAATAATTAAGAGTGGCCTGCATGGGCAGCTCATTTGGTCGAGAAAAAAGACCAAAGATCGAGTCTCACAAGCAGTAATGTGAGAACAACCTCTCAAAGTGAGGGGTGCTCTTTGTGCGCTACCCATAGCCTCTGTTCAGCCCGTGACGTGAGAACCCTTGGGTTTGGATTCAATATTTTAGGATTAAATTACTTGCATTGTGTGATAAAGATATTGTTAGTGCAATATACTTAGAAAAAGAAAAGATAAAAGGAGAATGGGCGGGTCTTGGTGGTGAATGCATGTGTGTAACAAGAGGACGGTTGGTGGGTGGGGCTTACTTAAGACAAAGGGACACTAGCAAGATGGTGATGTTCACATGGTGTGTGTACCTATGTATGTACAAACGTTGTTTTTCACTTGTGTACTACACCCATAACCCTTTCTATCATCTCATCAATTTCACACCGACGACTCCATCCTGTAATGTGCTTGCAATCCCAAAACAATTTGTTTTCGATATATTAAGTTTTCAACTTACACTAGACTAATCTTAAACCTTCAGATCATATTTTATGACTTTAGGTCAGATGATCAATCACTTGACATAGTCACACAGGACAATATCAAAATAATTTTAGTTTGTATTATTATTACTGTTGTAAACATTGGCCTAGATGGCCGCCTAGGCACAAGGCTCCTCTAGGCCGAGGCGAATTAGCCCTAGGCGCCTAACTCGGCCGAATCGGTCTTGTCAATTATATATATATAATGCACCGCTTAGGCGCTAGACACTAGTCTACCGCCCGACTAGAGCCTAGAGCTTACTGTAACCATGATTATAAGAAATCCCGAGAGAGAGAGCAAATTACACAACACAAGGAAGCGTTTCCGTATGAGAGGCACTATAATTGTGTTCCATGAGAATATGCTAATAAAGATGATAGGAAGATCGAATTGTCAAATTAAACATACATTTTTCTAACATATAGATCTTATTCTGGTGAACAATAATGCAATTTAATTTCAAAAGGAACTTTCCTACTTGGATGATACTAAACACATTCCTTGCTATCATATATATATTTGCAGATAGCCAAGTTAGGTGTTGCACCATGTGGATGCAGCACTCTGCTTTGAAGCTAAGAGAAACATCAGATTCTTGAAATAAAAATGGTATCTTTGTCTTTAAAGTTGCAGAGGAAAGCATTGGATTCCATGTAAAAGAGACATATATACCCCCATCCCACTTAATACTACCGGTCTGCGACAAAAAAAATGACAGAACACACTAAAACATACCATTTTTGTACACCATTCTTTTTTTTTTTTTGGGTAATTCCCAAAGGTGTCCCTCCGGCCGACAGCCAAAGGACTTATCCTCCCATCCCAACTGTAGCATACTTAGTGGTAGGGGACTGGCCAAATAGTTTGCTCCATTCACATGGGTGGGGATCAAATCCCCAACCTCATGCTTAAGGGACGAGGTGCTGAACCATCACGCTAACCATGTTGGTTATTCTTCACCATCTATTACTAAAAATCAACGCACCAGATTTGTCCTAGCCTCTAGGTGTCCTCATTTGAATAGAAAAAAAAAACAAAAAAAAAAAAAAAACAAAGAAGGAAAAAAAGATGAGTTGATTTTATAAGAAATTTTCAATTTGAAAGTTTTTATTCTTTAATATTTATAAAATTAATCCATCATTTTTATTTTTTTTAAATTTTTCAACAATTAGATCGATATATACAATATCAATGACTAACATTCATCTACATTCCTCAGAAGAAGCTCTGTTCTCGTGAGATTACTCTTTCTATATGAGAATCAACTTGTAATTCTTCTTTATCAATTATTGGTCTCAAAAACTTAACAAAATTAACCACTTTTTGCTCATACATCACTTATTTCAACTACCAATCTACCATCAACAATAAACCTACCTTCGTGATGATTATAAAAGTAGATGAAGAATATAAAGAAATTTAGATATTTTAAACAACTTTAATTTGAGTCTTCTCAAAGTGTTGGTATAATAAAGCAAAAAAAAATAATAATAATAATAATAATCGAAAGATGTGAAAATTTTCATACTACACTAGTATTTGCATCACATTGAGATATCAAATCTCATTTAATAACAACTCTTACAAGGACATTATTGTATACATATATGTGTGTGTGTTTATACTCTCGACTTCATATAGACCAAACTAAATTAAAGATTTAGGTGTTTGAGGTCTTGGCTAGGAGACATAACATTAAGGTGTGACAAAGAAAGAAAACCACACATTTGAGGTTGATCTATTAATATCTCTACATAATGTCATATTTACCAATGTAATAACTCATCACGTCAATTGATTTATAAATGTTTGTGATATATAACTGATATAATTAACTCCTGAAAGAGATAAGAGAACTGGCTGCAAGAAAGATGTTCGAGTACCCGAAAAAGGTCAAAATGTTCTATGATGCTCGAGTCTAACCAAGATATTTTCAAGTGGGAGATTATGTGCTTCGCCATTGAAAAGGAAGTCGGTTGACCGAAGGAGGGAAGTTAGCCCAAAGCTAGGAAGATTGGTATGTTATCTCCGCGGTACTCCGTCTAGGGACCTATAAACTTGAAACTAAAATCGGAAGACCGGTAAACAAGATCTGATATGGAATTTAGAGCATCTTGAATGTTCATAACTGAATTTTCACAATTTACATACTAAATTTTTACAATTCAAATTGTGAACATTCAGTAGGTAAATGGACACAAATCCACCTTGTAATGTGCACCCGAATCCATGGTATAACTATTGGTCCTGAACCAAACACTCTCAAGTGTAAAACTTCGGTTATCAAAAGCCCGGCCCAATTAAAACAAGGCCGACAATGATTTTGGGCTACTCCCATCTTACTAACAAACTTCAAGAAAAACCAAAATAGAACCCATTTTACTAAACGGTGTCATCGTGGAAGACACGTGTCATGCAATATCTTATTTGCCACGTCACGGCGCAAACATCCACAGTTCCGACAGTTAGGCCTTCTTAAACAAATCGAACTGTTCGTTCCTTTGTCTCTCTCTAACCAAAAAAACTGTTCCTCTCCGCCCACCCTGCCACGAAATCTCCACAATTTCTGTAAATTCTCGCCGGAAAACACCCGAATTCCGATCAAATTCTCCGGCACCGTTGATCTCCAGCTTAATACCAGAGTTATGAATCAAGAATAGTAAGTCTTCTCACCACAAAAAATCCAAAGAACAATTTTTTTTATTTAAAAAAAAAAACGATTTTGATAATTCCCCATTGCAATAATTGGTAATTGGTGTTGACCCAAAAATTTTACTAGATCTGTAATAGATTGTTTTTGTTGTTTTACGTTGTTCTGAGGTGTCAAGATTTGATCGGATCATGGGATGAATGTTATAATAGGGGTGTAGATCTGCTGGGCTCAGTTTGTTTGATTGTAATCTTCTGCTTTGAGCTAACTTGTTTGCTAGTTTAGTTGTTTGTTTATGATTAGAATTTTCTTGAAATTTAAGGTATTTCAGCTGTAGTTTTTGCCCAAAAAGACAGGATTTTTAGTATTTGGGAAAAGGGGTTTGAACTAATTGGAGATTTTACTTTGACATTTGCAGTGATTACCTTTTTAAGCTCTTGTTGATTGGAGATTCTGGTGTTGGGAAATCATGTCTTCTTCTGCGTTTTGCTGTGAGTTTTGCTTTATTTCTAACTGAATTTGGGTTTGATTGTACTAAGATGTTTCAACTTTTTGTCCCCAATTAGGAATGTTTGGTTTTGTTGCATTTCCAACCCCAGCCAAGTTGGTTTAGGAGATTCCAAGTTCGAGTTCGATTCCTTGTGGGAGCTAAAAAACCTACTTTCTTGGTTTGAGCTAGTTAACTCTGGACAATTTAGGCTAGTTTATCTTCTTGTGGTCCTTTATTGGCTAGGGTAGCAAGGCAGGTTTCACCTAGAGCGCACCTTTTGGTAGCTGATCAACGGCTTAACCTAGAGGGCACTTTTGGGTAGCCGGTCAGCTCTGGCCAACTTAGACTGGTTTATCTCCTTATGATTCTTTATCGGCAAAGGTCACAAGGCGGGATTCACCTAGAGTGCATCTTCGAGTAGCGTCATAGGTTTTGTTGCATGTTTGGAAAGTTATATAGTTTGTTTTGCCATTTCCTAGAAAATTTTTGTGATGGGGGCTTTTTCTACCAACATGATTGTCTTGCAACCTATATTTAGACTACTTAATCCTTTCCTGAAAATGATATGTAGAAAGTAGAAACGAATAAAAACCGTGACCTACTTTTTTCTTGCGTGAATCAAAAGTATGCCATGTTAGTAGGGAGTATGTGTAGTATTATGCGCCTTTTCTGGCTGTCTGTCCTACATTCTTATAGAAGAAGAGTACGCACATTCGTTATTCTGATTTTCGTTTTCGTTTTGGGATTCCAGGACAATTCATATCTCGAAAGCTATATCAGTACCATCGGAGTGGACTTTGTAAGCGATTTTAGCCATTTCAGTTGCTTTCGTAAGTTCTTATATTGGAATGGTCATAACGATCTTTGTTTTTGTTCATATAGAAAATCCGAACGGTGGAACAGGATGGAAAAACCATTAAACTCCAAATCGTAAGTAATCACTTTGAACTATAGAGCCGGGCAATATAGGTTTTCATATTTCTATAGAAATCTTAATTAGACTGCATCGAGTACGAGTTTTTTGCTGGTCTTTTCGAGCCTAATAATTTAGTTTTCGTCCCTCTTTATGTGCAGTGGGACACTGCTGGCCAAGAGCGTTTTAGGACAATCACGAGCAGTTACTATCGCGGGGCTCATGGCATAATTGTGAGTGAAACATTCTCCCATTCACCGTATTGTGTTATATTCCTATCATGTTTGGGATAGAATTGGCTCAGGTCTTGTTTTCTGTCAGGTGGTTTACGACGTGACTGACCAAGAGAGTTTTAACAACGTTAAGCAATGGTTAAATGAAATTGACCGATATGCAAGTGAGAACGTAAACAAGCTTCTTGTCGGGAACAAGTCTGACCTCACATCGCAAAAGGTTGTGCCCACGGAAACAGCTAAGGTAGTAATTATGTTCCTACTTTCGAATCCTTAGTTTGTTTTTGATTGAAATGATGAAATAGAACCTTGAACTCTCGGTTGACTACCTTCGAGAATGAACTTTGCCCTAGAATGGGCTTACCCGAAGTTGATATGCTCACTATGCTAATAAAACTATTTCTACTTCGAATTCTTTGTTTTTGATTGAAATGATGACATAGAACCTTGAACTCTCGGTTGAGTACCTTCGAGAGTGGACTTCTCCCTAGATTGGGCTTACCCGAAGTTGATATGCACACTATGCTAATAGAACTATTTCTACTTCGAATTCTTTGTTTTTGATTGAAATGAGAACTATTTCTACTTCGAATTCTTTGTTTTTGATTGAAATGATGACATTTTCTACTTCGAATTCTTTGTTTTTGATTGAAATGATGACATAGAACCTTGAACTCTCGGTTGAGTACCTTCGAGAATGGACTTCTCCCTAGATTGGGCTTACCCGAAGTTGATATGCACACTATGCTAATAGAACTATTTCTACTTCGAATTCTTTGTTTTTGATTGAAATGAGAACTATTTCTACTTCGAATTCTTTGTTTTTGATTGAAATGATGACATTTTCTACTTCGAATTCTTTGTTTTTGATTGAAATGATGACATGGAACCTTGAACTCTCGGTTGAGTACCTTCGAGAATGAACTGAACCCTAGATTGGGCTTATGCGAAGATGATAAGCACGTATGTTAATAGAACTCATGTTTGGAGCAGGCTTTTGCTGATGAAATGGGAATTCCTTTCATGGAGACGAGCGCGAAAGATTCATCCAATGTCGAGCAGGCTTTCATGGCAATGACGGCTACAATCAAGGGCCGGTATGGGAAAACTTTTTGAACCCTCTACTCTTCACAAACCCTAGCGTTCAATAGTAGAGTTTGAAATTGCCCGATTCTTTGGTTTTGTAGGATGGCGAGCCAACCGACCTCGGGCAATGCAAAGCCGCCAACCGTGCAGATTCGAGGGCAACCCGTGAAGCAGAAGTCTGCAGGTTGCTGCTCAAACTGAAAGAGGGAAGGTGCATTTGTGAAGTGATATGATGATGGTGATGATGTTCATGTGTGATGTAAAAATTAACCCTTTCCATCATTTGTGCTGTGGTGTGAAGCACAGTTTAGTGGATATATATATATGTTGATTTGCTTTCATGTTGTTTTTCATATCAGCACTTTGGTATATAGCACACCCATTCTTTCTCATCATTCAAAGTCTACACCACATTTTTACAAAAACATAGCAAGGTTTGAAAATAAAAGCATGAGCATTTGGCTTAATCATAATTTAATGGGAGTTACTCACTCGAATTGGTCGAACAGTTAGCCTGGTAACCATAAAGTTCTAAGTTTGGAAACAATCTATTGATCTTTTTGATTTAAACCAATCAACTATAAGTAACATATGTTGACGGATTAAACTGATAATTAAACTGCACTTTTATGTTCACATGTATGAACGGGTTACTTATTGCCCGTATATGTTTATAACTCTCTATGGAAACAACATAATACTCTTAAAACAATATATGTTTATAACTCTCTATGGAAACAACATAATTCTCTTAAAACAATATCGAGTATTCAAGATATGACACCCTACCCTCTAGGCGCGCATCTTGCGCGCAATCATGAGACTGGCATGTCATCTTGCGGGCCCCACGTGTTCAAACAAAAACCATTTACATTCTCTCTCTGTTTCTCTCACATTCACATATGCATGGTCCCCACGAAAAATCACCAAAAAACTATATATGGTGGATGCTCTAAAGTAAAATGAGAAAGCTATTGTAAGACTTAAATAAGAATAATCTTGAAACAAAAGCATTACATTAAAACAGAACAAAACTTTTGCCAAATCAAAACTGATCCCATAAACTAAAAATCTTAAGTTGTAAAATCAGAAATTAATGCCTAAATATAAAAGAGAGGGAGAGAGGGGGAGAGGGGGTATCAAAGCAATCTCAGAGTCAAGAAGGGAGAGGGGATGTGAACTCCCAGAAGGCATCTAAATATACACTCTTAAAACTATAAAAACGGTTTATAATTCTGGAACAGACAAGTCCTGCAGACATCCTGCCATTTTCGAGCCCGAAAAGAGGATTAAGTGGCAAAATTGGAGACGAGAGCTCGACTGGCAGGCCGTGGTCGCTTACTTTGAACCCAAGGTAGGGAACTGCCCGACATCTTCAATCGACGGGGCTGAAGCTTCAGCGTAGTTCGTGTTGCTTCCACCATATCCACGGCCACGACCACGGCCCCTGCCACGGCCACCGCGGTTGAAGCTTTCTCCTTCAGCAGGCTTCAGAAACTCATTAATGGTTTTGGTCTGGAGAAACGAGAAACATTTTGCGGTTGAGTCAAACTATAACTGGATGCAAATACGCAACACTAACAATAACAATCCAAATCTTGAATGTAAAATATATATATATTTTTTGAGTACTACTGACTCTGTTACAATGTAGTATCTGTTCATAGCTACTTTCTCAACCTACTGAAGCACAAATAGTCAACAGTTGCCTCAACTGTGGCTCGAACCCACTCCCATCATCCATGTGGGAGTGTAAACCGGGACATCAGGTGCCACTAGACTACAAGATCTTTGGCTTGAATGTAAAATATAATCAGGAATGATTGACAGAATCATAGAAAACCATATTTTATAACAGCCATTGATAGTAAGGGAGGGAAAAGGGATTATGCGAGTTGAGACTATGAAAATTGAATTAGGCGCTTAGGCTTGGCAGTTGAGACTATGAAAATTGCAAGTAAGATTTGCAATACCTTATAAGAGCACCCAATAATGGCGTAAAATAGGAAATATGAATACCTTTTTGACCTTTTCTCCCGCTTCTTTCTTTTTATCCTTCTCAGATCCCTGTCAGTGATTCAATCCACAAATACAATCACAGCAAATCTCTTAAACATCACAACTGAGATACATAATAGCATCATAAAATAACACAAAACAAACTAAATGCACATAATTGAATAAAAAAGGCCTCACCAATTTAACGAAGACAGACTCATCAGTTTTCTTGCTTGATATCAGCTGCATAGACGCAAACTCTTTGTCCAAGCGAACCTTTCGCTCCTCGGGCTTTAGTGCCATCAACGCCTTTCTCTTCTCCTCGAGCACCTTCTCATACTCTTCAAGGGTCATCTCCTAAGTTAAGACAAAAGGTTGCAAATGTTACACATTTTTGTTTCAGTAGACATCAAGGATAATGTTAATCCAAAAAATACGGGGGGGGGGGGGGGGTG
>NC_044923.1:959254-999049 GCF_003576645.1 Ipomoea triloba | reverse complement strand
GGGGGGGGGGGGGGGGGGGGGGGGGGGGGGGGGGGGGGGGGGGGGGAGGAAGGTTATAAAAGAATTTTACCTTATCCTCGGGCTCCTTCTCTTCTGGCTCGTTAGTTGGAGAATCCTTACTGGCATCTCCAGCACCTTCATGCCCGGTTTGTTTGTCAACATCAACAGACTTCTCAATTTCATTAACCGGCTCTTCAGTCTCCCTGAATAAAGAATCAAGAAAATAAAGTTTTAAAACAAAATACTCGAACATCTACTGAAGTCCAAAATTGAGACAGCAGCACATACGGAGCTATCTCATCAGTTGGAGTTCCCCAATTCGCACGACCAGCACCTTCACGTTTAAATTCAGACCTACATAAAAACTAATATTTATGAGAATCATGGTCCAAATAAAATACCAACAATTAACAGCAAAAATTCCAAGAATATGTGTGAGCTTTTGTCAAGACACATTGCAAATTTGCAATCCAATATTCACTCACCCACGTCCTGTTCCACTGCGGCGTTCGTACACCCTGCGAGGACGTTCCTCATCTGCAGCTTCACCATTGCTGAAGCCACCACGGCGACCACCTCGGAAACTCCCACGCGGGCCACCACCATATCCTCCTCGCCTTTCAGAAACCCTTGCACCTTCCCCATCTCCTGAATTCCTGTACCCTCCAGAATATCCATTATTACCATAGGGATTCTCATTCTCAGCAGACTCCTGATTAAAAGAACGCCCACGGCCACCACCACGTCCTCGGCCACCTCCACGTCCACCCCTTCCATCTCCTCGCTGAAAGTCAGTCTTAGCCTCCCTCACTGCTTAAAATAAGTCATTAAGATTAAAAAAATTTCCAATAGTAGATAGAAAACAATTGATTTTGAGAAAATAGATTGAACAGAATAGACTTTAAACAAGCATAGAAAGGAAAATAGTAAATGCCCAAACTATACCATATTTAGTCTATGTGTCTAACTCACATATAAACATAGAAATTTTCTTGCTGAATTTTTTTTTTAAAAATACCCTACTGGACCTGACTGTCAACTATAAAGCTGTGAACAAAGAGAAATCAATAAAATCTCAAGTGCATTTTAAAATTTATGTTTCCAATACAAATTAAGAGGATAAATATGCATAGTACATACATTGTTGCTCTTAAGTAGTAAAAAGCAGAGGATAAAGACTATGAGCAACTAACTTAAATAGAAAACATGAGATATATTTGAGAAAACTAAACTTAGAGCCTCAATTTAAAATAAAGTCATCTCCTTTATTACCTAGTTAACATTATGGAATTCAATTTAGTTTCTCCCAATCCATAAACAGATAGTCAATAAACAAGCTTATCCAGTAAAAAAAAAAAATTACCAAAAACATATACACATGTACAATCTACCAGCAAACAAAACAGAAACATTGTATAAACATACAAATATAATGAGTTTAGGAAATTACCAGCCTGAGCTGGAGGGAGTGGTTTGGAGGGCATCTTGGAGCCGGCGGCCGGTTTAGCCGCCGGAGCCTGAGCGGCGGCCTTCTTCTGAGCAGCTGAAGGCGGAGGCAGCTTCTGGATGAGCTGTGAAACGTCGTCGTTGTCATCGTCACCCAAAAGGTCAAAAGGGTTCATGGTGGCCATCTCTTTCGCTGTTATTTCTTCGTTTTCAGGACACGGATGCGTATATAAAGCCCGAAGCTTTGTCGGAGATTCCGAAAAATCAAGGAAGTCCTAGTTATTGGAATCCATGGGAACGTATTGGCGAGCTAGGGATTGTGTAGATAGAGAAAAAAGGAAATTCTTAAAACCCTAGGGAGTGAAGTGGAGGCTATGATTGGAGTGGCGAATGAGTTCATAGTGAGATATGAACATGGGCCGGGCTTGTTGATTCAGGCCCAACTTTAATAGTTTAGAATGGGCTCTCTCCCCATTTTGGCCCATGAAATCTATAGATTAAATTTAGCAATCTAGAAAATTCTAAAAGAGGTTTGAGATTTGATCTCCTCCGAGCCTGCCCAGTTGCTATACCATCGTTATACCTGATCCAATACACATAATTTAACTTTATAACGTACAAAATTTATGTTCATAATACACACACATAAACACAATATAATGAATGTAAATTATGTACATTATGAATGAATATGAATTTTATGCATTATGAACATGAATTCTATGTATTATGTTAAGTGTTTAATTCATTTCCATTATACTGTGTTTATGTGTATGTGTATTATGAATACGAATTCTGTAGATATAAAGTCAAATTCTGTGTATTAAATCATCGTTCACAATTATGTGTATATGTATTATGAACATGAACTCTTTACGGTCAAATTTTGTGTATTGGACCAGTGCACGTGCGGCCTTAGCTATATTTCCCCTCAGAAGGAAATAAATAAGGCAAAAAGCTAAAGGAAACACTTGTATTATTTCTATACTTGGATACAACTCTTGGATTTCTTGGATGGTTTACAAATGAGCCCCATGATGGATATTTATACCATTCCACCTCCTCAATGGATGGTGGATATTGATTTTATCATACGGGCGGCTAAGATTGATTCTCTAGAATTCTCCCTAACTCTCTTTACACACGAGGATTCCATAATGTTCTAGAATATTCTATGATTCTCTACTACCTCTACATTTATGTATATGATTCTAGATCATTCTACTAACTATGGGAACTTATGTACAACTCTTAGAAAAGTCCGAAAAGATGTAGCAAACCTCGGTAAGATGTCCCGCGCGTCTCGGAAATTTGTAGGAAAGTGCCCCGCACGTTACACTATGCTATCAAATAATGTACTTTTAAAATATTAAAAATATACATTGTATTCAGGAAAAATACATTATTTTGTATAATTAATATTTAATACACGAATAATGTACTTTTAACATATTAAAATATACTTTTAGTTATGTTCCACATGACACTCTTCACAATAATTTACTGTTGTTATATGGTAGACGCTGATCTAATATAATGTTTTGTTTTTTTTTTGGATCTCCTCCAAGCCTGCTCAGAAGCTGAAAACACCAGTTTAAATGCAAAACACGTGTATAGTTATTAAAAACAGCAATCATACAAATGTAAGGTGTCAAACGTTTGTCATTTTTGGATGTGGATCAATTAAGAAATCTTTTAAGGATTGCCATGAATCCAATTATATATTTATATGCTGATATTGCATGTGTTGTTCTTTTTTGGATCATTGGACTTATTAGCTCATGTTTCCTAGGGAATATTTCAATTTATGTCCATTCAAACTGAAATCTATGAATGAAGACACCACTAAAGATCCCCACACCTTTCTATGTCTTTTTTGTCACAATAAACATATAATTAGCATTCGTAAGTATGCACCCTGTAAATTTCTCTTTTGTGATTATACAGTATAGGTAAATTGCAATAGAAAGACTTTATGTAACGGGTTCAATACGAGAATTATGCTCTATTCACTTGAATACTCCTTTTGAGTCTATTTTTTTCATAAGACGAAGTGTAAAGTTATCGTCTCCACTAATTCTTCGCAACCAAGGAATGTCACATCAATCATCTCCAATCTCTATTAAGATACCCTTCGGGATCCCACTAAACTCTTTACACATGTCTTAATTAATTAGACAACAACGTGTTGTAATATAAGTTTTCTTGTGTAAAAGATGGTCATATTATATTATTACATTTATCAAGAAAGTAACACATTTCAATTAGATGATAACGCGTCTTAATTAATTAATCTTACTTTTTACTAAATTTCAATTGTTTTTATCCCATGCTTATCCTATTCTCCAATTGTTATTCTAATTTCAAAGTTAAGCAATGCCCCACTATTGATCTATTTTCCTTTTCCCCTTGAACACAATTATTGCATGGTAATAGTTCTTAAATTTGGACAACTATTTAAACATGTTGGGCCCTCACAAATTTGAACAAGGCATCCACTTTGAACTAGAGGGCCAAGAGGTTAAGAGTAATTAATTGTTATCATCCAATTAGATATACATATTTATAAATATGGTTGTGTTTATCTTACTGTTGCTAGTCATATGTGGTTGTTAATTTTCGAGCATTATAAATTTATAATTTTGAAATGAGGGAGAGAGAAAAGAATGAGATCGAAAAGGGACAGAGACTAAAGAAGATATCTAAAAAACGTCTTTTAAGTAAAAATATAAAAATACATTTTTTATCAAAATGATTTTTTTTCTTTAACTAAAATGAGTTTTTTTTATTGATTTTATTTTTCTTAAATAGTCGTTAAGATTCAAAAAATGACTTATGGAAGTCATTTTTAGATTTCGAAAATAATCCTAATTGTAAATTGTTAATGAGTAGTAGAGATTTTATTTTATGTTTTTAGGCTAATAAGAGTGCAAATTTTTACCAACTCATTGAAAGGGCATAGTAAATTTAACTATAAACCAAACTGTAGTTAGAAGTTTGGAGTACGTAGATGGTAAAATATATTTCATTACATAATAAATATATTTCATTACTACATTGTAACAGAGTCAGTAGTACTAAAAAAAATTATGTAGTTAAAAGTATATTATATTGTAGTATATAGTTAGCTAATATGAAATGATTATTGAAATACACCAATTAAAAATGTGGTCCATGTGGATCAGCGGATATTGACATAGAAAAATACAAAATATATAAACTATATTTAATTTGGAGGGGGCCAACGAAAGAAAAATGATGCAAAAATAAATGAACAAAAACAAAGTAGCAGCCTAGCAGGGTCCATGGTTAGTTGGATTGGCATTTCATTGATCATATCATCGTTCTTGTTTGTATTTTTCTTTTTTTTTTTTTCAAAATTTATGAGATGAACTAAACTTCATGGCTAGCTTGTTGCTATAGTATGAATGAGGTTTGCATATTTGTTTTTATCCGTGGGTGCCTAGTCTTGGGATCGGAATAGTGCGTTTGAAGATAGGTTGGGCACCTCTCGAGTGTGAAAGGTTATTTGTAGACAATAGCTTGGTTGGTTGTTATTTGGGTGAATGGGTGTTATTCGGGTGTCTCCTTATTTTTTACAATGCATGCCTAGCTTTCGGGTCGGAATATTATGCTTGAAGATAGGTTGGACATCCCTTGACTGCAGAAGGTTGATGGTAGGCTATAGTTTGGTCGTTTGGATTGTTTGGTGTTCTTCAAGTGTCACATCTTTAGTTGATTGGGTTAAATCACGAAAATCAATAGGCAGCTCTCACTGAGAGTTGAGTTTAAAACTTTGTAATTAACAAGTCAATTACCCGATCAACTCGGTTAAAAAATGAAAGTGTTCTCTAATTAATTCAGAGAAATTAAGATAAACACTTTAATTGTTACCACTAAAATAATATTTTGTACAAGAAGCATTCTTCAATGGTATCAAGATGGACTAGGTAAAGCAGGAGTATTGAAATGACTAAGATGAGCAGTTTCAAGACTGAGACTACTTTGCTTATTTGATTTGCTAGTGTACAACTTTTTGATGTTAGACCTTTGCTCGTTCACCAATCTCACCAAACTCCTCTTGGCATTGGATCTAAATGGACAATTTGATGCTAAAAACCCATCCACCAAGTGTAGATATGCCTCCAAATCGTGACAACACGCTACATCTGCATCCGGTTTTAAAAATGGGGACATTCGCGTGTCTACTCTTAATTCTGTTCCAACATGAGAATATGCCCACGGCATGTTATTGTCTAGCATGTTAAGTAACCCTGATGTTGCTCCAGACTCCCTGAGCTTTTTGTCTAGGGATTCACTCACGAACATGCCAGGAACTCTGGTAATGACATCTTGAGTGTTGACGATGCGTAATACCTTAACATTTTTTGAGTTGAGTCGGTTAGCAAAGGCACGGTTACCCACTCGAGGGCTACCGAAGGAAAACACTGCGACAGGAGGCGCGTTCGGTGCAATTGTGCTTAGGTCATCGGCCACTAGAAGGGCCAACGCCGCCCCAAGGCTGTGCCCGGTCACAGTGATGCTTAGTTCTTCGCCTTTGTATTGTTCCATAAGTCTTTTCACTTCATCGGCCACCGATTTAGCTAAGCTCGGCACATGAGCTCCACTTGTATGATATAAGTTCGAGAATCCACATTCCACTTTGGGTTGTCCTTGGGTTGGGTCATGTTGACCTGGCATTTGAACTAGAAAATCTCTAACATTTTCTGCCCATTCAAGACACGTGGCAGTTCCGCGTAAGGCGATCACAATATCCCTCCTTCCCATTCGTTGGATTTCTCGTTGGTTGTCGCACACAGCCACATACCCAATCCAACTCGACCTCTGGGTCATCCACCCAAGATCCGGTGCCACATCATCCACCCACTTAGGCAACCCGACAGATGACGTGGCGTAGAGACTCTTCGTCACCTTATATGACCTATCGGGCAAGGCGACGCTCCGAGGATGCGCCGGGCCTTCCTCGGGCGACGTGGCGGGGTTCGAGTGGAAGCAATGATACGCGGCCTGAATAAACTCGCCGTACCTGACGAGCTCCCGCCGGAGATTGTCGTCGAGCGGGTCGAGCATCCCCGCCCAGTCATCGCCGCCGTGATACTCCCGCCACCGGCGGCCGAGAACATTCCGCGGCGAGTATTCCATCTGAGACTTCGACAACAACCTCTGCAACCTATTCAAATGCCTAGGCGACATCTCCTCCGCCGCCTTCATCTCCGGCCAAATCCTGGCCAAATTCAGCCCTTCCAAGAGCCCTCTCCCTTCATTTCCGTTCACCCCATCGCCGGTTTCTCCCACTTCCGGCGGCTTAGCCTCCGGTTCCTTACTCTGAAGCAATTTCTCAAGGTTGGATAGATGATTCCTCGTCGAATCGCCGTCCGATGAAAATCTCTTCAAACTTTCTGCGTTATTAGCGGTTCTTGCCGATGGGTTTAACGGCGACCCGCCGGTGCACTTGAAGTTAGCACGCCTTGCCTGAAAGATGTGAAGAGTTGAGCTGATTCCCATGGCCATGGTTTTTTTGGTTGTGATTTAGAGAGATCAGAGAAATTTGTGAGAGCTGAGCTTTTTAAAGAGGATGATCAAAGGGATATAAAAGGTTTAGTTGAAGCCTGGAAATTTCAGAAGGCTTAATTAGCTTGATAAGATCAATAATGGAGGTCAACAATGGTGGTATTTATAGAAGAAGGGAGGCTTCCAAGCTATACAGCAGTTTGGGCTTTCCACGTAGTTACATTGTCTACATTTTTATTATTTTTTATTTTGGTAATTACTTGTCTACCACAATTAAAAAACAAACATTTTCAAAACGTTAAAATAGTTCAAAATGTCTTTTTTTTTTTTTTTTTTTTTTTTTTTTTTTAACAGCTCCAGTTAGGGATGCAAATTGTACCCATACTGGACAAGGAACCCGACTCTCCGCCTTGCCGGGGATAGAGATAGAGACAAAAATAGGGGATTAGGCTATTCAACAAGTTATCGCTAATGTGGTGTTGACTAGGCTAGCTAATACATGATGTTCTAAGCTGTTTGTCTATCTATCGTATTCAACGGCTAATGACTTTCTGTTCATGCATTAGCTTAATTAGCCAAGGTCACATCAATGGTAACTTGCTGAATAAGTAAAATTAGTGTCTAATAATCTAATTACACTGTTTTGCCGGCTTAGGAGACCTCATTAAAGATTTTTTCAATTATGGGGCCCAATTACTATACATTATTTATTTGATTTAAAGTGTCAATTTGACACTTTTTTTAAAAAAAATTACGACAATGATTTTACTACCATCATACGAGTGAGTATAAATATAATTATTTATTGTGAAAAAAAAAAATTCAGCATGGGGTGTGTTAGACAATATTTGGAATTTAGAGGGCCTTTGTTTAAATTAATGAGTTGTGGGGAGTAATAGTAATATACACAATCTTTAATGTCTGTTGTTTGAAGCATTGAAAGTTTATACTCTGTGAACTAAAAAAATATTGACTTTTTCTAGTTTGAATTGTAACGTCCGAAAAGTCTGCTTAATTGGGAATCAAAATGTCGATTTTATCCTTATCATTATATATATTGGTTCAATTCCAATGTCAAATGTCAAATGACACGATCGACCTTCAATTCCCTGGCCGACATGGCATGCCTTATCTGGTTTCCTTGACGTTTCTAGTTGCTGATGACATGCAATTAGAGGTGGGCACGATTCAGGACCGAATCAATCCTAAATTGATGATTCAAAACGAAAAAGAGTTGAGGTTAAGATTGGAATTTTATTTTTATTGTTGGTCTTAATATGTTATACTATTTAAGTTTAAATAATCTCAATGGTTATAATTAAATTTTTTTTTCATTTTATAGTATAATGGACGGATATTGCGTTAGTTAAATGCTTGCTTTATAGTTGAGTTTAATATACGGGGTTGGTGCCAATAAAGCATATAGCAAGGCATGTGCCAAAACATATCATGATATTAGTAATTTGGGCAATATAATGGGCATTATGATGAAGGCTATGGGTGCGATATGATGTTGGAGCACGACCAATTGGTTGGGACGATGTTAGTTAGTGCACATTCCACGATGTCAGATCACATATAGGAAAACATGTTTTCTGATATGTAGGGCTATGCAAAATAACTTCTACTTGTCTATATTGATACCATAATTGAAATGGATGCGTTAGATTTTTTTTTTTCAAAAGTTATTACATATTACTGAGTATAGAGAACATTGTAATCATGCCAATTCAATCAATTTACTTACTTATCAATAACAAGAGGTCAAGAGCAATAAGAGATTTAAAATTAAAGGTACTAACTAGTTGCTGTCTCGTTTTCGTATCTATCCCTATCATTCTCTATATTTTCTGTGTACCTTTTACTTAGTTATGGGGTGATCGGAGCCTATAACAAAAAATACCATCAATTTCATTTTCTTTTTAAATTACTTTATTTTTGAAAAAACCAAGTTATATATGATCCATACGAAGTGTGAAATTAATTAAAAACAAATGTTCCTCCTACTTAAAACAAAATTTGTATTGTTGAGAGGTGTAGACTAAAGGGTTCAGATTGAAATAAAATTCTGAAAAATCTTGACCAAAATTTGGTGTATAAAGATTGTTAGAGCAACTACATTTGTGAATCATATGGGGATAATGTCAGATATTTTTCCAAATGGCAAGTGAGAGAAATAGAGAGAGAAGGAAAGGGGATCAACTGCAAATGAAGGGTTCAAAGCACAGTAAATCTGACAATTTAATATTATAAGCATCAGCTGCTGTGCGCGATAGCCCATGCGGGCGCGTGCACGTCAGGCGCGCCTGACAAAGATTGTTTTTTATTTTATTTTTTTTGAAATATCAAATATGTTTTATTTTATTTTTCATCATCTCCCATCTTTTCTTTCCTAATCACACTTACAAAAACTCCTTAAAATCCGCGAAAAAACTCCAATTGATAAGGATGCTCTTATTTTCACTTTAGAATTTATTATTTCTGATCTGTTAATATTTAAAAACATAACATTGTTAGAAAGGACATGTATGTCATCAATCCGACAACACCATCCAATCTTATCGGACACTGTTTAATGTTTCTGCGTGTGGTAGTTGATGAAGTAGTAAAAGGTTGAAATTTGAAAAAAGGCAGGTACAAAAATCTTATTCAAAATACTCTAACTTCAACATGCAAGAAACGAGCATTGAAATTAATTTAGTGAAGTAAAAATCATACTTAATATTTTATTTTATTTTACTTTTTAGTTGCCGGCTGGGGCTGATCATCAATTCCTGCCACTAACATTTGAGATTTGGGTTGGACTATTTATATACAGAAGCGTACAATTTGACGTCGAATCTTAAAGTTAGATCAATTGATTTGATTACCTACTCATGGGCTTGTGAGCGGGTTCATGGGTGTACCTTTCACCGTAAAACACAATGATTAATTCTCTCGCTGAATTGTAGATACCTTTTTGGATAAGACAGTTGGTATAGAGATTTAAGACTGCTCCACGCCTAATGCCAAGAATCGAAAAATAGTATTGTTTGTTATGTCACGTTGCACTTCGTGTAGCCGGGCGTGACTTGAATTGCTTGTTGGTTCAAGCACTAATGCACTACAAACCCACTGCTGGCATGAAGAGACTATATTGCTTGTTTAGTGTACAACTAACCGCCCCCCCCCCCGCCCCCCCCCCAAACCACCACCACAATATAGAAATTATATCGTGAGGCATTATGTAAATATATATCTCGTTTGCATTGTAATTATATTAATATAATATTTGTTATGTTTAAATTAAACACTTAATAAGTATAAGAAGCTAAGTTTTTATAGTATCTTATGACACCATGTCAAATTATGAATAATTATGGATTTTTTTTTTGTTTTTAATTAATGTTTTTTTTGGGGGTAATATAGAGAGGCAAATTTTCTTCTTCTTAATAATAGTCAAATAATAATAAAAGAACACTAATAAATTTATGAAGATTCCCACTAGCACCATTATGCTATGCCACTTAATTATTCATTTGATTGTGCATTGTAATAGAGACGATTTAAATTTAAGTCAATGTCATATCGCATTGTCTAGCTAGCTTCGTTGAGAATCATCAAAGATGTCAAAGTTAATGGCAAACCTATTACAATATGAATGCACTAATAATAATGGTTAAGATAATAGTGATGCCATAAAAAAAAGGTTAATGGTCAAATTATAAATATCTCACTCAAAAATTGTATGGAGGTTCCCACTAATAGCATATACCATTATGCTATGCCACTTATTAATTTGTGCATTATATTGTGGGAGAGGTAGAGTCAAACAACCCAAAAAAAAAAAAAAAATGTTAAAGCGTTATATATCTATCATTTTAATTTAAGACTAATCAATTTTTTACCACATCAAGAAGTGTATAGTACAAAGGTGAAATGCACCACACTCTAGGACGTGTGGTCTTGCACCATCAGATATGCAAGAATGCACCACTATGTGTTCAGTAATGCACCGGGTGTGGTGTATTTTTATAGTTGTCCGAGGTTGTGCATTGGATAAACTTCGCATTGTGATCATAGCCAGCAAAAGGTCACAAGAAGATAAACCAGTCAGATCCAAGTTGCTCATATATATATATAACTGATTAGTTAAAAGAAAAACTAGTAAACCACTCTTATTGGATGTTAAATATTAAACCTCGTAATTATCAAATCAATAACTCAATTACTTGGCTAAGGTTCCACAATGCCCATCACTTTTTAGTTTATAAGATTGCCTAGGCCAGTCCTATGATATAATAATCCTTAAAGAAGTAAAGAAGCATATATGTTGGTCAATACGAGTATAATCGAGTATACGACCACACGCGTAGTCTCCATCTAATCCGGCGGCCAACGTTGGAGTTGCAGTTATAAACTATTTGTGTATTTATTCATGAGTTTTTGTAACTGCCAACTGGAATTGATCTGAGAGTATACTTACTTCACGTTAAAATATGTCCCATTTGTGTTATTGTAATGTTTGCGAGAGCATGACGACTTGGGTATAAAAATTTACAAAAGTATTTATATATTCGTAGCTAATGAATTTGTAGTCTAATAACATGAAGTGGCTCTCTCAAATGAAATATCATAGGATTGAGTCCCAGAGGGTTAAGTATATTATATTCTACTAGAGTCGGTATTATGTAAGAAATTGTGTGATGTTTGATTTTTTTTTTTAAATTTTTTTATTAGTTTAGTGAAAGTAAAGGATTTAAGTCATTAATCAATATATTTTTTGATACATATTTATCAATATTTAAAACATTAGCAATAAAATGAGGAGCAGGAACAACGTGTCATTCCTCCATCATGTTTAGTAATAGAAGCAACTTTCCGAGCAATAGCGTGGATCACACGATTCATAGAACGTCTAACAAAATAGAAATAAATATTAGAAATATGACTAGCTACTTCTGTAATATTATCCACTATAACGCACCAAACGTAACATAGAATAAAGCGAGTATGTATAAATAGCATGATAGACTTCTTGTGCATCCATCTCAACGTCTACTCTTTTCACATTCAAATCCTTAAGGCATATAATGATAAATTGGTTGTCGGTGGATTAGATCAGACTAGGGATGCAAACAATTAGTCGAGAGCTAGAACCAAAATAGGCTCGCCGTTCAAGTTCGAAGTAGTTATAGTAGTTTGAGTTTAAACTCGAGTTCTATTGAGCTTTAAATTTAGGTTCGAATTTAATTTATTAATTTTAAAGTCGGGTTCAATTAAATAATTAAGATAGGGATGTTAAAGATTAGTTTATGTTAATCTTATATATTTTGTATACATATGTAAGCAACCTTGTCGGAAATTAAAACTTGTCAAATCAACATTAACATTGACCAGCTAATATAATTGTAATTTTGTTTGACATATATTTAATTTGTTCAAAACCATGTTGGAAAACTTGTCTAGTCTATGCTCACACACAACCACTCAACACATGCACACGGTCACGAAGACCTAGCTCACTCCACCCTACATCATAATAGGTCAAGCTAAGAAAGCAATTAAAAATTAGGATATTTTTAATCGAGTTGGTCCGACAATCAGTTGACTTGGTAACAATAAAATCTAAGTTTGATTCTGATCCTTATCTATGTGAGTTACTTTTGGCCTTCTCTATTTGAGCTAATAATCAGCTATGAGTAATCTTTGTCGACCAGATCAGAGTCGAGCTTTCCTTTGCCATAATGTTGGTCTTTTCATCTAATGTGAATTCATAGTTTAACTATATCACAAAAATTAGTTCATTTTAACCTAAATTTGTGTCGGTAGTAACAACTGTGACATAATTAAGAATTATATTTAGAAAAGAACACCGCAGAGTTAGCTCACTTGGTCAGTTGGTCCACACACAATTCAAATACTAGAACTACCAAATTTCCTCAAATTTTAGTTGGTTCCAATTTAATTAATTAAGTAATACTAATTTCACAATCTATTAGCAAGTTAGCAACTACTAAACTCGTGAAGTTAGGTAAAGTTGACATTGTATATATTTTCATTGCATTAATTAAAATTTTGGATGTCACATTACACAACTGTCACGACCAAGGATGATGTTTCCATTATATATATATATATATATATATATATATATATATATATATAGAGGAGGCATCCGGTGCGGCCTTGGTCTTGTGTGCGGTCATGTGGCCTGTTCTACACCATTAGATGATTTAATCCAACGCATCAGGTTGATCCAAAACAAAAAGAGCGCTGAACATTATTAACGCGAAGGAGGGGTATACTTGTCAGTTTACTACGATTCAAGACCCCACTCAACTCACCACGACATGCTCGTTCACGATTCCAAGGCGCTCTATTAACCGCGAAGCTTTCCAAGAAAGACACTTCAACAGAGGAACGAGAATGGAGTAATTCGCAATAGTCTGTGCATTATCAACATTAATCTGGTTCATATTTGAGATAATATTGGTATAATTCGCAATAGTTTGTGTTTTTGGTGTGTGGTGGTTAAGTGGTGTGTTTTAATATGAAAACTGGTGCATTTTATAACGTATAATGGTGTGTTTTAATTTTGTTGGTGCATTTGAATTGAGCGGTGTATTTCGGTATGGTGGGGAATGGTGTGTTTTAATTGGTTCAGTGGTGCATTTTATAACGTAGAATGGTGTGTTTTAATACACATGGTGGTGAATTTTACGAGTATTTGCATTTCGTGTGTGGTGGTTAAGTGGTGTGTTTTAATCTGAGAACTGGTGTATTTTATAACGTATAATGGTGTGTTTTAATTTTGTTGGTGCATTTGAATTGAGTGGTGTATTTTGCTATGGTGGGGAATGGTGTGTTTTAATTTGTTCAGTGGTGCATTTTATAACGTAGAATGGTGTGTTTTAATAATACGTTTGTTGGTGCATTCTGTATCCTAACATTACCTTCCCCACTTACAATTACCATAAAGCCCCACTTAAGTTACGCGAATTAAACTTCCTAAATCCTAATATATCACAACCACCGTCGGATCAGCACAATCGAATGGCGCACGCTTGGCCACACGACCGCACCTAACAACACAGCCGCATTTGATTAATATTCTATATATATATATATAAGTTTAGACTATAGACCAACTTTTTTTGTGACGAGAAAAACCTTTATCGTGTCACTACATAAGGGTGTGTATTAAGTAAACTCTGCTAATATGTAATAGTCTATAAATCACACATATAAGAATAAACTATACTGTAATTTTTTATTTTTTATTTGTAATAATAGAAACTCGTAATCATTACTTAAGAGTATGTACGCGTGCACTGAATAAATTATGTTTATGTGTAATAATTTGTAAACACATAAAAGGTAAGTCGTACTGCACAATACCAAGTATTAACCTATAAGATGTTAAAGCTTAATTAGGGAGAAATGGAAAATGATTTAAAGAACCTTAATTACCTCCTTTGACAAGTTAAGTAAATTTGGACATGCAATTTGACTTTGACAAATTAACATAACCTAAACAATTTTATTGTTTGTTTAACCAATAATCGATGTGTCACCATGCATGACGACAAGGCAATTGTAGGTGTAGACGATTCATGATCGGTACAGTTGATATAATTTGTTGGCTAATTAATTATTATTATTTGTGGGGTACTCAATAAACATATATATAAAATGAAATGTCACTGTCAATTTATATAAAATGTATATTTCATAAATAAATTTAGTCAATATAATTTTTTTTTGGTCCCTAAATGTATTTTATACTGTTTTTTCATATTTGATTATTATACAAATATTTCTATAAATATTTTTTCTATAATTAAATATGATGAATATCAGTTTTTAAAGAATATTCCACATGGTAGAAAAACCAACAATTTTGTAACAAAATTCCAAGTTCATCAATTTTTTAAAGAATATTCCACATTGTAGAAAACTCAACAATTTTTTTTCTAAATTTCAAGTTGGATTCCATGTGACTTGTCTTGATTTGAGTCTCAACTCTAAAAAATCAGTTAGGCCGATTAGGGTTCCCGCGAACGTCAGGCCGGCGAGCGAGAGGAGTCCGCCGCCTAGCAGGGTGACGGCGGCCGCCGCCTTGGCTATATTTTGTTGATATTGAGGAGACGACATTGTTACGAGGATATATAGGAAAACCTTAAACTTCGGCCATGTTTGATTTATGGTATAATCGCACTGAAAAAGGTTGTGTGTTAATAGTACATAAAGCTGAGAGGAGATTGCATGCATGGGATGGGTGTGAATGGAGGTGCATGCTACGTGTTAGGGTTTTAGAGTATGCATGCATGGAATGGAGGTCTTTACGCTTGACACGAATATATCTTCGGAGAATAATTAGTATCCTGATTCTTGACAAAACAACCCAGGGTGTAACTGGCAAATTATTGCCTGGACCATGGTCCACACAGCTGTGTGGATCAAAAATAAAAAATACATTATTTTTATACTGAAGGTATATTATTTTTTTCTGTAGGTACATTATTTGACAGTATATATCAAATAATGTACCTTTAGTATAAAAATAATGTACCATAAAATAATGTACCTACAGTATAAAAATTATGTACCTTCAGTATAAAAATAATGTACTTTTTATTTTTGGTCCACGTAGCTGTGTGGATCATGGTCCATGCAATAATGATTGGGGTATAACTCGCGTGGACAGTTTAATTGGTCACATAAAAAAGTTTAAAAAGAAAAATTATGGATTGAGTCTCCCGTACTCATGGTAGTGTGGTAGTAATTTTTCAAAGTATGTGGCTCTTTATGCACAGTACGTAAGCAAAGGTCTAGCTATGCATTATTGTGCCAATAAACTCTTAAAGTGAGAAGGTTTCTTGTGCACGGTAAGAAAAGGTATAGGTGAGTTACCATGATTTGTATCCTCCTAGATGCTCAGTGTGAGGACACTTAGGGGTCGGAGATTCAACCTTTTTGAAAAAAAAAACAGTATTTAGTATGTGTTTACAAAAATGACACTATCTACCCTTCTTTAATCAAAATCATAATATTTAAGTTATCTTTTTATGTCTTTTTACACTTATAAACTAATTCAACAATTTATTTTATCAAACACTTTGATTTTAATTAATTACCTTATTAATTACTAACTTTTCACCTTTTATCTTTCCGTTAACTATTCAGTTAGACATGCTAAAGAGCTTTTTTTTTTTCTTGAATACACTTATCATTTTCTGTTCTGGGCTATTGAAGGAGAATGATGTTTTTGTTATTGTGCTTTTATAGCAAAAGAAGGGCCCTAAGCCACTTAGGTTGATAAAGAAATTGTCTATAAGTCAGAAGACTAAATCAAATAAGCCCATTTTGGTTCCATGTTTAAACTCATCACTTGATTTGCAAAACACAATTGTTCATAAGAAATCTTGGGCTTGCCATCACAGTATATAACACAGACCAGGACTGCTTCATCTAAACTATGATTATTACTAAGTTTAATTTAGAATAATGTTTGGATTTTTTAAACCCCAACAATAAGAGTTTTTATAGCAAAAATGTTTTTTTTTGAATACTACTAACTCTATTACAATGCAGTATCTGTTCATAACTACTTTCTAAAAGTGTTGAAGCACAAGAGTCAGTATACTGAGGCTCAAACTCACCCCTCTCGTATAAAGAGAAGGGTTTGATGCCGCTGGACCACAAGCTCCTTGGCTTATAGCAAAAATGTTAAGTAGTTTAATTACTAAACTCAAAATTAAACACGTACAATTAAGCTATTAAGATTTAAAAGTTACGGAATTCTTTGTTTTTGTAATAAGTAAATATGGGTAAACTTGTTGGTTAGCTATTAGCTTCCTGCTAATTTAGGTTTCTCGGTTTTGTCGGATGACATCATAGACCCCATGAACTCATCTTTAAGGCAACATAAGCCAAACCCAAATATTTTACGTTCGTTATAGGAACACGACCCCCACTCTGCTAGGAGCCAGTGAAGTTTCTCAACCACTGCACTAGACCAATGCTCGGGTTATAGGTCGATTTTCTTTATCCACAGTGATGAGTCTAGTGACTTAATTTATTATAAGAAAGTTGAATGTTCGGGCATTACAATCCTAATGTGGATTCTTCGGCTTGAACTTGAGTATCAATTTGTCAAAGATTCATTCAATTTTCCGATCTTTTTCTCACAAAAAACAACAAATTAAATTAAACACAAGTGACAACGAACATAGTTCTCAGTTGGTGTTCCATGGCTAACCCCATGAATGGAATTGTGTCATTTGCTTATTAACTCGTCAAGTGTAGAAAACAATAAATAAAAAAATAACATATTATACATGAGTAAAGTTCATATCAAGTTTTATTCAGTATATGCCTTCAGGCCAATAATGATGGTGACTTTTCTCATCATCAAAAAGAAAAAAAGCAAAAAAAGAATTGATTATGCATGTAGCCTAGTTGACAATTTTGACAAATTATTCCGTTGACCCGAATTCATCTTGCAGGATGAATTCTGATTCAAAATACATAATTTACATACTGAACGTTCATAATTTACTTATTAAATGTTTACAATTCAAATTGTGAACATTTATTATGTAAATTGTGAACGTTTAATATGTAAATGGACTGGATTCACCTTGACAACTTGAACAACTTGACATGCTGTTCCTCCTCTTAACCGGATCATGACTTTCCGACGATAATGCTGACCTCTTCCTCGAAGTGATCCTCACCGGCGCCGGCTCACCGGAATTTACCCTCCACGGGAAATTCAACAAAGCCCGCGTCCCGCGCAAGCAGAACGCCGCCCGGTCATACGCCAACGCCGCCTCTTCCGCCGTCCCATACGTCCCCAGCCACCGCCGATTCCCATTTTTCGCCGGATCCCTAATTTCGGCGGCGAATTTACCCCACGGCCGAACCCTTACTCCCCTGTAACGCTTCCCCATTGGCGGCGCCCCTGCCGCCGCCGGAAAATTCAAAACCGCCGGCCGATCAGGGAAACCCATTTCCGGCTCCAATTTCACGGACGGCGACAGCTCGAACGCATTCTCTGGCATTGCCGGATAATCTTCGAAGTCGTTCAGCAAATGCTGTCGAATGGATTCAAGAACATCATAGTCAGATGTTATGATCTCATTGATTTGGTAAGCCGCCATATCTGAGTACTATTGATGTTTATGGGCCTTATGGGTGGAGGGGTATATATAGGGGTTTTCAGATCAAAGCTAAGGTTCATGCATGTTTTCCTACAAGACGAAGTTGATAATGGGAAGTTCAAACCACATTAATCAAACAATTTGCTTAGTAGTTACTTATACTGCTTCTGGAAGGAGTTATTTATTAATATTATTGATTTGAGGCTAGGCAACAGTAGAATGATTTACTTAATCAGGTTCTTTGTATAGCGGCATCAATCATGATATCGTGGACCAGGGTCCACATACACTATGAATCCTGATATAATATACAGAATTTGACTTCATAGATATAGAATTCAAGTTCATAATATACATAAACACGATATTTTAAAATAAGTACATATAGGGCATGTGCATTATGTTATGAATTTATGTGTCTTCATCTGTACATTATGAATTTCAATTTCATAAGGTGTATGTGTATTATGTGCATTATGAACCTGTACTTTATAAAGTCAAATTCTGTATATTGGAACATGATGATATAAATTGCCTAGGCCCATAGCTAAGGCAAAATTCAACTAGAATGCATTTTTAGATAGGGGCTACAAATTTTTTCATAAATCAAACACACAGTTGAAAATCCTTTTTTTTTTTCCAATACCAAAGTCTAACTCAAATCAAGAAACCAATCAGCTATATATTCTCATAAGGAATCGAACTTAAAACTTTGCAGTACTAACTCGCCTTCTAACCAACAATTCGACTCTTGGAGGCCGGGAGCTATCTATTGGTCTTTTTTGGTTTGAGTCAAGACAACTTAGTTTGGTTATTTCATTGTGGTGGTCCTTACCGGCTAGGGTTACCGGCTAGAGTTACCATGCAAGTTTCACCGAAAACATATATATGTTCGAAAACTTGCTATGAAGTTTCCCATAAACCAATAACTCATCTTATAACCAACAATTTGACTCCGATTTACCTCATTGTGATTTTTATTTGCTAGAGTTACAATTGCATGCTTCATCGAAAACACACATCCAAATAATCATCGTGAACTTTCCCGTAAATTAAAGACCCAGACTAAAATGTTAATTATTTTAAAAACGAATAAACAACTCTCATAGAGAATCGACTTAAAATTTTAATATGCAACCATCAAAATACAAAATTAGTTAATCCAATAATTCAGTTGGAATCGCTTCAATCATACAAATATATGAAAATGCATGCATGGCTGCATGCTGCGAAACCAAAAGCCAAATAGAGTCACCTTCGATGGCTACCCCACGGGTTGGTTCATTGGTTCTACCCTTAAAACGTTTCATCACTAAACGATAGTTTCTAGATAGCTTATGGATAACAGTCATCGCATATTTCTTGTCACTTTCCAAAAATGATTTATTTTCTTTGTTCCATACAATTTTATATTTTCTTATAATGTAGTCGGATCTCTTATATATATGTTAACATAAATTTTCATTTAGTCTATATTATGAGAGTTGCGAGTGACCTATTATCTTCTTGATTTGAACTGTTCAAGTGTTCAACTAGTAAATTAGGGGGTTTACTTATTTATGATTCTTTGTTGATCGATTAAAGCGGACTTTATTCAAAGTATACATTTAAATAGCTTGACTATAATTTTTTATGTAAATTATAGTGATGTTTTATTCAATATTATTTTTTCTTTTTATTTACAAATTTAAAAAAAATTCATCAATGTCAACAACTGAAGTTGTACAGTTGTGGCTGCCACACATATTAAAATCAACCACGCCATTGAGTTTATAATGATGTTGAGAGTCGTCCCATTGCATTTTGCCCAAAAAAAAAGTTCAAAACTTCATTTAATTGTTTTCAAAAATTTGAATGTAATAAACAACAAAAATGCAAGTAGGCAAGCGAGTGGGTTACGTTACTGCCCATTTTTCACATGCAAATTATGTTTATCCACTATTCCACTTGCTTGCCTACTAGGCTACTGATATTATGTATATGTGTTTGTTTCTGTATAATAAGTTGTATATATATCACATGTTTCTAGAAGATCAATGACATGTGTTAGAGCGTAATAGAGCGAAACAAAGTGGATTGTGTAAAATGACAAAAAGAAGTGGATTATATAAAATGACAAGTGTTGTTACTTCAATTAGTACTTCACGTTATTACGCTCCAACATGCAGTTATCTTCGAGGTCTGCACTCAAGTCGAGCTTATTGAGTGGGTCGAGATGTGGGCACATGGCTCCTCCAAGAAATTGAGAAAAACAAGCATAGTCGAAAGAAACGTTGAAAGTTTTTGAGCCTTTCAGTAAACCTGATGAATATAGAATAGAATGTTTACGGGGCTTGATTCAAGGTAAGGGTTAAATGGACATCTTCTAAGGGCTATAACTATAAGCATTTATGGGCCTACTTCGATTTTGTTGTGGGCCTAAACCCAGTTCAAGCCCATCACTATTCCCTAACTTGGATCATTCCTCCCAACCCAATTCATAGTTTTTTTTTTTTTTTTTTTTAAATTTAAATTATGAATCTTGAAATGATAAGCTAATAAACCTGAATGCATAATTATTTGAATATAAAATAATAATATAATTTTATTTTTGAAATTAGGCCTACGGGCCCGCACAGGGCAAGTTAGGATTGCATTCTTCTTAGCCACGAACTTCGTCGGCCAGCCTGCAAAGGTCTGTGAAAAAACCCGTAGTGGAGCAGGTCGGTCCGCATTGACACTCCTAATCGTGACCACCAATCGTTATATCCTGCACCACGCACGTAAAACGACGTCGTTTTGGTGTTAGTGGACGCGGACGCGAATGGCTCAAGCGAATTCATTATCTATAATACACATAATCATTATCTATAATACACAGAACGTTTGCCTAGAATACACAGAATGTTTGCCCAGAATACACAGAATATTGACACAAAATACACATAACTTATCCTCCTAACATTCGAATGCACAAACACATCACAACCTGTGTTAATAACATGAATACACAGAATATTGAGACAAAATACACAGAACTCATCCTCCTAAGCATTCGAATGCACAAACACATTACAACATGTGTTACTAACATGAATACACAGAACGGTTGCCTAGAATACACAGAATGATTGTCTGGAATACACAGAATATTAACATAAATACAGAAACCGGCCGAAACGGGAAACATGATTTCCAAAAAAATGGACGATTAGTTTACAATGCTCAAAACGACGTCGTTTAGATACGTGGTGCACAGTATAATTTGCCGTGACCACCGAGACCTTCTCTTGCCGGACCCTTCCTTACTAGGCCCTTGGCTTCCTTGAGCTCTAACCCATATCCCCAACACATCAAAACATTCTCAAATTGAATATTCCAATAGCCACTCACGTCGCATTACAATTACACGGGCCATATATGGCCACTTCTATATTAGTTTCTAATTCATATTCGAATTGACGTTGTTCCTCAAACATAAAACAATGACGACTCAGCAAAGCTTTTGGACTGACCTACCTACTTATAATTAATAATGTTTTAAGACGGTTTTGGAATCATTCTTGCTACATTGAAAATTTATTTGTTTAAATGGGGGAGTGGGTTATGCAAGAATTGACCTGTGGTCACGAAAAGACTTAATTTCTAATAATTAATGCCCAAGTCGTGCATTACACGGCAATGTGAAATAGTAATAAGTAAATAATATAATTGCGGGCAAAGTAAGTAATATAGTTAGTTAGGCAATTGGTTTGATAATCACAAATTTTAATTGTATATGGGAGATGTTTATTGACTCTTGGTTCGAGTTGGTAAATTATAGACAACCTATGCTAGCTTGTGTGTGTGTGATCATTTATCGAATGAAGTCACAAGACGAACTTTATCCAAAACCTATATATTCAAATAGGGATGGCAACTTTTGTGGAAATAATGAAGATAATGGTTTGGGAAGAATGAGTAAAGCAAAAATTATCATATATCATGATATATGTTGGCTTTGTCAAATGAAAACTAGTAAATAAAAATGGTATTTCAAATTAAAGAGGATAAGTATGAGTGAAATATAATAATAATAATAATAAGAATGATATATGGGGAATTTTATGCAATAAAAAGAATCGTGGCAATTATATTATAAATAAAAGAGGTAGTAGTATTTCTATAAATAAATTTTATTTACTAAGATATCACTATTCGTTTTTTTTTTCAAAAAAATAAAATAAAAATATCACTATTCGTTTCTATTTATCTTAGACACGTCTTTTGACATCGTAATTCTGTTTTTCAAAAAGGAATAAACGACCAAAAATGCCATATATTTGAAATGAGAAATATCTTGAATGATATGGCTTCATATGTGGTGAAGTTAGACAATTCACACATAACTAATAAATACAAATGCCAACAACCTTGTAGTGTGATAACATTCCGATTATGATCATAGATTTGAATTCCAGTGGTGGGGCTTAAATTCTCTAGACTGAAAAATGTTTGGCACTTATAATAAGATCAGATACTTGACTCGGTTGTCATTCCTGAGATATAATATTGTTACAGAGTATATAATACCCAACTAAGGTCTTTCGCCGGCTAGGGCCACAAGGTAGCTAGGTTTCTTCAAAAGCACATCTTGAAGTAGCGAGTGCAGGATTTTCCGTAAATAAAAATATGGTACATAATTTATAGTAATATTTGAGACAAAATATTATATTACTGAGCATTTTCTAAGTATTTACCATGTTTAAAATAACTTTATAAGATTCCAAAACAGACCCACACAAGACTGAGAGTAGCAGAAGTATCACAGACAATAGTCCAAAAGCAGTATTTGAGCTAGTCCTAAGTTGAAATGTTCAAATCTGGGAAGAGACAACACAGTAGTTGCGTGCATAGAATGGGGAAAATTAAAGGTGGCCATAAGGTCAAAAAAATTAGATTCACAAAATCAGCAAAATTCGAATGTTTTAATTTGTACTGAAGCAAATGGAGCTTATTGCTGGTCTCTTTCTGTTTGTCTTCCCATTCCCTTAAAACATTCCATAAATCCATCAACTCTGTGTATTAAACTAATAAAAACACAACAAGACAGACCACAAGAAACCAGATTTTCACTTTTTGAAGTCAATATTAAACTACAATCTGTGCATGTGAATGCAAACGTACAAGAATATAATGCAGACATACGTATATTTTTAAACCCACCGCGTTTTTGGTGATAATGGATAAATATTGTCAGTGTTTGTATATCTAAGTGATTTTAGCATGGTTGCAGTAAGCGCTAACGCTAGTTGGACAGTAAAGAAGCGCCTAGCGCCTAGACGGTCTAGGTAGGTCCTTATGCGGCTAATTAACAAAAAAACAGTGCATGTGTGTGGGTGTATATATGTCATATTCTATATATATATATATATATATATATATATATATATATATATATATATAATGAAAAAATTAGCAAGACCAAGACGACCAGATTAACTCAGTTAACTCAATCGAAATGGACGAGTTAACTCAGTCGAATTAGGCACTAGACAGCGGAGTCGACCGAATTAGGCACTAGGCTGGCGCCGATGAGGAATATCGCATAGGGGTGCCTAAACCGAAGGCTGGCGCCTATGAAGAAAAAAGTAGGTCGCGCCACTTGGGGTTATTCGTGAGCTAAATTATATTAAGTGCATGCAATGAAAGTGTGATCCCTTTGATTTATGAGAAAAATTGCAGTGAAACTACATTCTAGGTAAAATTTGACCTAAACTAACTTAAATTGACCAACTCAAATCAAGAAAGATAATAGGTCACTTGAAACCTAATTGTTAACAAGCAAATTGTGTAACCAATTCTACTAAGATTTCCTTGCAAATATGACCCCTAACTCAATACAAAGAGAAAATATTTATACATATCAAGAGAACCTAATTAACAAGTTACATCTAAACAAATACAAGCTAAACATGTGGATTATGATAGCTAATAGATATGTGTGATCTTGAAGCGAAAATCAGTGGCAAATTATAAGAAACATCCTTAGACTTGTGATAACGACCTCTTTGATCTCTTAGTAATCTCAACTGAGAGTTTGGATAATCTCAAGGCTACTAAATGGTAGAAAGTAATTCATTCAGTAAAGGACCAATTCAAATAACTAATAGCCTAAATGTGACTGAATGACTTAAAAATATAGAATAATTTATTCAAACTCAAATAACTGAATATATATACCAAAACTTATTGAGTTAATACCTGATTTAGTCCCACTACTATTAGGATTTCACCAGTTTGGTCATCGACTTTCAAACTTGCTCAATTTCATTCCCAGTTATATAATTTTTTATTTAAAATAGTCATTTGTCCAAACTAAAATAGCCATGATTAAGACCATTTTGGTTATCAATTATATAGTTGGGAATAAAATTGAACAAGTTTGGAAGTCGAGAACCAAAATGGTGAAATCCTGGTAGCCCATAATGGATCAAATCGGATATTAACTCAAAACTTATTAGTTCCAACATACTCCAGCTTCAAATATTTGGCTAATTAAAAAGAAATCTCCCAAGAGTTCTGTTTAAAAGAAGACTAAATCATCATATCAAAATTTTACAAAGTCATACAAATGGTTGACTGAAACTTGCTCTAAACAAAAAGGAACATTCACTTGATAAGGTCAGCCTTCAAGAAGCTGCCAATAATGCAAACCTTTTTGACAATTTCTTCCTTTGATCTAACATTATATTCCCTTTATAAATGCATGTAAACTCCACTCTCCTCACTCCCATCAACCCTTATCACCTTCACCTTCATCACAGATATAGCCCAGAACTGCGAAATCTCCATTATAATATCACACACTATAGCTTCACTGCACATTCATGGCTACCCTCGATGAAGTTTTAACTCTAGAACGAATCAGGAATCACCTTCTGGGAGAATTCACTCAGAGGGGATGCAATCTTGTTAATGAGCTGAGCAATAGCTGCAGCGCTAACAGCTCAGGAACAGAAGTTTCAAGCTCGCAATCAGAGTCTTATTACAGCTCTCCACTCACTAATATCTCTGATCACTTCATCTATGGAAATATCGACGATATTTCCTTTGATTTTCCTACTGATTACTTCGATTTTGAGGGGAATTTGCTAGAACTGGAGCCGATTTCATCGGTTTCCAGCTTCAGTTCACTAAGTTTTGAGCAAATTGACGGTGATATTGATATTCTTCGTCCGGAATCACAATCCTCAATTTCGAGCTCTCCGTGTATGAGTTTCGAGCACAGTGATACCAAATTTGAAGCGACTAATTGCAACCAGATTATTGACCTTACTTCACCGGAAACACGAAATTCAAATTTTCAAGCTAGTTTTGAAGCACGAAATTCAAATTTTCAAGCTAGTCTTGAAGCACGAGATTCAAATTTTCAAGCTAGTTTTGAAGCACGAGATTCAAAATTTCAAGCTAGTTTGTGTAAAGAGAGAAAGCCGTCGATGAGTATAGACGTACCTGCGAAGAAGAAATTCGAATGGATCGTGTTCGGAAGCTCGAGTCCGGTGCGCGAGAAGAGCGAGAGGAGGCACTACAGAGGCGTCAGACGGCGGCCGTGGGGGAAGTTCGCGGCGGAGATCCGAGATCCAAAGCGGCGCGGGAGTAGAATTTGGCTCGGCACGTTCGACACCGCAATCGACGCTGCGAAAGCCTACGATCGGGCGGCGTTCAGACTGCGAGGACGGAAAGCGATCCTGAACTTTCCTTCCGAAGCCGCGAAGCACAAGCTTCAGATGGCGACGCAGGCCGCCATGGACGGTGGGATAATGAAGCAACGGCGAGAGGCGGAGGTGGTGAAGAACGAGAAGCCGTGAGCGGCGGTTAAATTAACGCCGTGAAGCTGGAACGGCATCTGGGAACAGAATGTTAACGAATTGGTTAACCTCCCTCCCTAACTCCCTTGTAGCCGTTAATTAGCCGTTCCTCCTTTGCGTTTATATTTCAACCTTTTGGCGCCATCTATAACTGCAATATTTAGTGTTAATTTTGAGTCTTAATTATGTATATCGAGATGAATGAATAAATAAATAAATGTGATATATTAATGGATTACTTAAGTTTTTAAGTTTATTATCATCCCGATAGTATTATCACATGTATTGTATGAAATGTAACACATCAAATGTATTGTTTATGAGTGTCAAATACAATATGTGTTGTTTGGTCATTACAAATTGCGAGCTATTTATACATCACTAACATAATTATTAACAAGCCATGCAAAACGCTAGATAGCTAACTAGGCCTATTGCGACTTTTATGGACTGTCTTTGCTGAATTGTGGTCTATGAGCTCGAGCTCAAATGATCTCAAGCATGATTATCAAGGCGGAATTTCTAGGCGAGATGCCGTTGACCGCCTAGTCGACTAGTAATATATATATATTCTCATTCAATTAATATTAAATATCAAATGTCATATTAATATTCTTAGGACTTGTATTGTATTGAGCAGTTCAAAAGTTTAAGACTTCTTTCTATGCATATATATATATATAATAGAAAAATATCATAAGACTAGATATGTATAGAAAATATAGAATAAACATTGCCTTTTGTGAGTTTTCAACCTTTAACATGGTATCGAAGCCTATGAAGTACGGAGTAAAAGTTAATGCATGGCCAAGGTTTAGGGAGCAGCGACGACATCACGGTAAGAAGTCCGGTTGCCATCGGAGAGCTCACTTGTCATCACGCGCCACCATCTTCGAGCTACTCCGTCGTCACGCGCTGGTGCGTGCGGTGGTTTCAGACGACTTCACCGATCGTTTTGTTTTAAGCAAGGCAAGCAAATTAGGCCGGTCATTCTCGATCACCCAGACGCCTAGGCGACGTTTTGATAACCATGATCTCAAGTGCCTTGTTTGACTCTAGGTTTTGAGCCCAGATCACCATTTAGGTCGACTTTCCTTAGGGCTAACCACATGCATAAGAGCTAGATATTTATACAATCACATCATTTTATAAAGTCCATCAAAAATTATTGACAAGGTTTTCAAGAAATCTTATTTCTTGTTAACAAGCTTGTCAGCACACTTATTACCTACTTTATAATACATTTCACATCTATAACCCCATCCCTCAAATCATTTCATATTTCACATCTATAACCCCAAGGAAGTATCTTCAATATCTAAACAAAATCACTGTAAAATCATATTTATAGGTGTTTGATCGATGCAAATAATGGAGAAGACATGCAAAAACTATACAGAGATTTATGAAATTTATAGACAATGGACAAACCTTTATTCTTTTTTTTCTTAATATTATTTTTCTTTTGTTTAGATATTAAAGATCTTTCTTTGGGATAATGATTTTGCTCCTAAAATATAAAATCTGGCAACATTTTACCGTCAATTTAGCCAGAAATACTAAAATTAATAAAAATAACAAAGTTAGGCACCAAAATTGAAAACATTTAAAGTTGTGCACTAAAGTGAAAAGATCTCAAAAGTTGTGGGACCAAAATGATATTAATTCATAATATATAATCGCGCATTTTGTTTTGTAGTTCCGGTGGTCAGAAATGGCGAACTCACTTCAACTTCCGGTCATCGACCTTTGTTCGCCGGACCGCACCGCCACCGCTCGTGAGATACGCCGGGTATCTTCTTTAGCTCTTCAATCATCCAAATGAGTAATTTTACAGTAGTATTCATGCGATACGACTAACATCAGAGAACAATTGGTGTAGGCATGTATAGATTACGGTTTCTTCTACCTGATAAACCACGGAGTAGAACAAACCCTATTCCGGCAGGTTTTCGAACAGAGCAGGCGGTTTTTCTCGCTGCCGATCGAAGAGAAGATGAAGCTTGATCGCAAGCAAAACAGAGGTTACACTCCTCTTTATGCTGAGAAGCTGGATACTTCTTCGAGTTGCAAAGGTCCGTTTCAACACGATGTACTGATTGGCGAGTGTTTTTGGTGTTTAATGTATGCTAGCTAGCTAGTTTGAAGCTTCTACAGTCGTTTTCGACGAAATTCCTGAACGAAATCATGTTCTCTATTCTGAATTTCTGATTTGCATGTGAGAAGTGATGGTGCTGGAGAGAGATCTGTGAAATTTCAAGTTTATTTCTGCTCTGCTCCATTCGTTGTATGTTGTGCAGGTGACTTGAAGGAAACCTTCCATATTGGTGCCTTGGAACACAGTGATTTGAACCAGTGGCCTTCTGAAGGTAGTTTTTGAAATGATATGATATCATTCTGTGTGCAGTTCCTTGTGCTTCCAAATGCAATTTAGATCCTAAATCCTTTGAATCACTGAGAATTTGTATGGCTTTTTTGGTTGGTTTTGATGTGATGGGATCCTAGGCGTTCTGCCATCGTGGAAAGCAACAATGGAAGATTACTATGAAAGAGTGTTGTAAGTATCATTTTCACCGGGAATTGTTAAAATAACCTACTTAATTGTTATGAGCATCTCATAATTCATGTAAATTTGCTTAATGATTCAATTGCTTTTATTTATTTATTCATCCATGAAGAGTGAAATTGTGGAGACTTAAAGAGGGAAATGTAAAGTTTTTGAGGGATAAATAGAATAGCATGTTGCGAAAACGTAAAACAATATAAGAGCTACTCAGTATTGTTTATTTCAACTTTCTATAATGTTTTCTTTTTAGTAATGATTTAGGCATTTAAAGTTGACTCATTGCACCAATAAATAACAGTTGGAACATTGACATGTTAACCTTCTTCTTGATATTGTAGTGTGGTTCTAGATATTTTCCCCTGTAGTTAATAACTCTATGCTGGGAGGCAATTTATGTAGTTTATTTTGCTTTTTAAAATGGTTTTTTGGGGATGTATCCCAGGAATGCTGGAAAGAAACTAGTTTCATTGATTGCCCTAGCACTGAACTTGGATGAAGACTTCTTTGATAAAGCTGTTGCATTTAATCCTCCAGATGGTTTCCTCCGCCTGTTACACTATCCAGGTTTAATTTATACCAACATCTGTGATTACTATTGCATCTCTCTTTCTCCGGTACCAGTTCTGTTGATGCACTTCAAAACCATAGGAATAGGAATGTGATATATTTCTTGGGTTCTATACTGTGAAAAGTGAATATATTAGTGATCTTTATACGCTTTTTGGTTGGATAAATGTGGATGAAAACATTATCAGTAATATATTTCAAGTTTAGGACTAAATACGAAAATTGGAAACAATGTTTTTCTCTTCAGCCGTGCCAAGTCCATTGGAATCTCCAGATCAAGTAATATATGGTGCTTCAGCTCATTCAGACTATGGAATGATTACTCTTCTAGCGACAGATGGAGTGCCGGGGTTGCAGGTATGGTTTATTAAAATTCAGTTTAAATCCAAATGTATTGTTTTTACAGATAACAATTCATGGTAGTAAACAAATTAGTTTAACAGGTTTGCAGGGAGAAATTTAGACAACCACAGATATGGGAAGATGTGCCTAATCTTAGTGGGTAGGTCTAGTAGTTGCTTATCATTCCATCAATGGTTTCAAAAGTTGATGTTAATGGCGACTCAATATATAGGAGCTGATCTAGCCACTTGTGTCTATATTCATGTTATTTGGTCTATAGTCTATAAACTTTAATCTTCTCATTGACATTAGTAAAGTCACATATGCTCCTTACCTTTACTATATATACATTCTAACTTGGAGGTTTTTAATCTGAAGAGCTGTAAATGGTTTGTCTACAAGTTTTTGCATGTCCCTAGGATTTAGAGAAGTTTTCATAACCACTCAAAATTTTCTCAAATTGGTTCTACAGGGCTTTCATTGTTAACATCGGAGATATGACTGAGAGGTGGACAAACTGTCTGTTTCAGTAAGGCAGCTTCTAGTTCTACCCTTTCCCATTAAAGAGATAAATTGTTATATTTGCTGCTAGTTGTTCATGTTTATTGACTAAAACCTCAATTTTCTTGCACCTTTGAAAATCATTTTCAGATCAACATTGCATAGAGTGGTGCCAACTGGATCTGAACGTTATTCGGTAACCAAGATTTCTTCACATTTTTGGCTTTCTTTTCACATCTTTGCCCTCCCGTATTATGACCTTCACATGTTTTCTAAAGCTCGTGTTACATGGTTAAGTCAAACGAAAAAAGAAAAGTTCTCTGCTAGTGTCTCAATCTACATGAAGAGACCAAAATTGAGAACGCAATGCGGTTTTTTCCTTCTAGGCATGGATTTCCATTTCATTTGTGATGCACTTCACACTTCACCACTTCACACTTCACACTTCACAGTGGTTTGCTTGCAGCAATAAGTTATGCTGCATAAACTAACAGTGTCTGTATATCTACTAGGTAGCTTTCTTTATAGATCCTAATCCAGATTGTTTGGTGGAATGTCTGGAGAGTTGCTGCAGCAAGTCATCTCCTTGCAGGTAGGCTACTCAAAAACTATTGAACTTACAAAATTTCTGGAATTTATGCAGTTACGTTCTTTCTTGAATCAGTCAGGTCATAAAGATTGCTCTTTTTTTTTTTTGGCGGGNGGGGGGGGGGGGGGGGGGGGGGGGGTTAATGATAAATTTCCAACCCGAAAGATTATGATGGATAGAACTAGGATTTCCTGGCTATAGGCAGCCAATGAATTAGTTTCGGGATTAAAGAGTAAAAGGTAATTAGAATAATGCTGTGATGACCAATGGGCCAGTATTATTGCTCTAACATTAGCAATGAATATAAGCCACTAAAAATCTAGATAGTTGCCTTACATTCAAACCAGATATATAGATTCCTAATAAGATCCTTGGCAAATTATACCGTGCACCACGGTCCACATAACAATGTGCACCACGTACGTAAACGACGTCGTTTTGAGCATTGTAAACTAACTGTCCGTTTTTTTGGAAATTACGTTTCTCGGTTCGGCCGGTGTCTGTATTTATGTTAATATTTTGTGTATCCTACACATCTTTGCCCTCCCGTATTATGACCTTCACATGTTTTCTAAAGCTCGTGTTACATGGTTAAGTCAAACGAAAAAAGAAAAGTTCTCTGCTAGTGTCTCAATCTACATGAAGAGACCAAAATTGAGAACGCAATGCGGTTTTTTCCTTCTAGGCATGGATTTCCATTTCATTTGTGATGCACTTCACACTTCACCACTTCACACTTCACACTTCACAGTGGTTTGCTTGCAGCAATAAGTTATGCTGCATAAACTAACAGTGTCTGTATATCTACTAGGTAGCTTTCTTTATAGATCCTAATCCAGATTGTTTGGTGGAATGTCTGGAGAGTTGCTGCAGCAAGTCATCTCCTTGCAGGTAGGCTACTCAAAAACTATTGAACTTACAAAATTTCTGGAATTTATGCAGTTACGTTCTTTCTTGAATCAGTCAGGTCATAAAGATTGCTCTTTTTTTTTTTTGGCGGGGGGGGGGGGGGGGGGGGGTTAATGATAAATTTCCAACCCGAAAGATTATGATGGATAGAACTAGGATTTCCTGGCTATAGGCAGCCAATGAATTAGTTTCGGGATTAAAGAGTAAAAGGTAATTAGAATAATGCTGTGATGACCAATGGGCCAGTATTATTGCTCTAACATTAGCAATGAATATAAGCCACTAAAAATCTAGATAGTTGCCTTACATTCAAACCAGATATATAGATTCCTAATAAGATCCTTGGCAAATTATACCGTGCACCACGGTCCACATAACAATGTGCACCACGTACGTAAACGACGTCGTTTTGAGCATTGTAAACTAACTGTCCGTTTTTTTGGAAATTACGTTTCTCGGTTCGGCCGGTGTCTGTATTTATGTTAATATTTTGTGTATCCTAGGCAACCGTTTTGTGTATTCATGTTAGTAACAAATGTTGTGATGTGTTTGTGCATTCGAATGTTTAGGAGGATGAATTCTGTGTATTTTGTGTCAATATTCTGTGTATTCATGTTATTAACACATGTTGTGATGTGTTTGTGCATTCGAATGTTAGGAGGATGAATTCTGTGTATTTTGTGTCAATATTCTGTGTATTCTGGACAAATATTATGTGTATTCTAAGCAAACGTTCTGTGTATTCTAGATAATAATTATGTGTATTATAGATAATGAATTCCCTGGAGTCATTCGCGTCCGCGTCCACTAACATTGAAACCGCGTCGTTTTACGTTCGTGGTGCACATTGCTATGTACACCGTGGTGCAGGGTATAACGATTGAAGATCTCTTTCTCTCTTGTCAATTAGAATATTATTTTTGCTAAACGACTCACCCCCTGTTCTTGGTCCAAGCCCACAGCCCATTCTGCTACCACTGTTTGACTAGCCCACTTGTCACATTTTGGGCTGGCCCAAGCCTGTGACCCATAATAGTTATATCATGCATCCATGTTCACCATACACTGTGGACCTTGTTCAGATTTATTAACTAAAAATACATAATTTAGATCCTTGTCCATAATATAATTTGCGTAATTCTCGTTGTCAGCTTGATGTGAAGCCTATGATTTCTTATTTGCTTTATTTTTGAGTATATACAGATTCCCTCCTATTCGCTCCGGGGACTACTTGGAGGAGCGATACAGGCTCACATATGGTTCATAGTGTAATGAACACATAACGGTTCGTGCAGATTCTCGTCACACTTCACATCTGCTGCTGGAAATATCGAATGTTGTTCAAGAATAAACATTTTCATCCATATATTTTTATATTTCTGAACCATTTTTTTAATGCGTGGATATGTATTATTAATTGTAAGAACTCCGGACAAGAATCCGTATCTATAGCCTATAGGCTAGTTTTTAATTTTCCATTCTTTTTTTTTTATGGTGCACGAATTAAATTTCACTCTTGTATAATTATTTTGAAGAAATAAATTATTAGGAAGATCCTATTGCGCAACTCACATTCTGGCTAAATATTTTAGTTTTCCGGCGAAACAATAACAACAGCAGCAGCGTGGCTCCGTCGTCCTTCCTATCTCCGGCGGGCAGTAGATGATGACCGGCGACATTGCGGCGTGACTGTGGTGTTTCGAACTCTCGCGGTGAACTGTGGTTGCGGACGGTGGCGATTGGACATCTTCCTTGTCGGCGAACGGTTACAACCTCCTCTCCGATGAACAGCTCTCTCGGCGGTGAAGCTCCNGGGGGGGGGGGGGGGGGGGGGGGGGTTAATGATAAATTTCCAACCCGAAAGATTATGATGGATAGAACTAGGATTTCCTGGCTATAGGCAGCCAATGAATTAGTTTCGGGATTAAAGAGTAAAAGGTAATTAGAATAATGCTGTGATGACCAATGGGCCAGTATTATTGCTCTAACATTAGCAATGAATATAAGCCACTAAAAATCTAGATAGTTGCCTTACATTCAAACCAGATATATAGATTCCTAATAAGATCCTTGGCAAATTATACCGTGCACCACGGTCCACATAACAATGTGCACCACGTACGTAAACGACGTCGTTTTGAGCATTGTAAACTAACTGTCCGTTTTTTTGGAAATTACGTTTCTCGGTTCGGCCGGTGTCTGTATTTATGTTAATATTTTGTGTATCCTAGGCAACCGTTTTGTGTATTCATGTTAGTAACAAATGTTGTGATGTGTTTGTGCATTCGAATGTTTAGGAGGATGAATTCTGTGTATTTTGTGTCAATATTCTGTGTATTCATGTTATTAACACATGTTGTGATGTGTTTGTGCATTCGAATGTTAGGAGGATGAATTCTGTGTATTTTGTGTCAATATTCTGTGTATTCTGGACAAATATTATGTGTATTCTAAGCAAACGTTCTGTGTATTCTAGATAATAATTATGTGTATTATAGATAATGAATTCCCTGGAGTCATTCGCGTCCGCGTCCACTAACATTGAAACCGCGTCGTTTTACGTTCGTGGTGCACATTGCTATGTACACCGTGGTGCAGGGTATAACGATTGAAGATCTCTTTCTCTCTTGTCAATTAGAATATTATTTTTGCTAAACGACTCACCCCCTGTTCTTGGTCCAAGCCCACAGCCCATTCTGCTACCACTGTTTGACTAGCCCACTTGTCACATTTTGGGCTGGCCCAAGCCTGTGACCCATAATAGTTATATCATGCATCCATGTTCACCATACACTGTGGACCTTGTTCAGATTTATTAACTAAAAATACATAATTTAGATCCTTGTCCATAATATAATTTGCGTAATTCTCGTTGTCAGCTTGATGTGAAGCCTATGATTTCTTATTTGCTTTATTTTTGAGTATATACAGATTCCCTCCTATTCGCTCCGGGGACTACTTGGAGGAGCGATACAGGCTCACATATGGTTCATAGTGTAATGAACACATAACGGTTCGTGCAGATTCTCGTCACACTTCACATCTGCTGCTGGAAATATCGAATGTTGTTCAAGAATAAACATTTTCATCCATATATTTTTATATTTCTGAACCATTTTTTTAATGCGTGGATATGTATTATTAATTGTAAGAACTCCGGACAAGAATCCGTATCTATAGCCTATAGGCTAGTTTTTAATTTTCCATTCTTTTTTTTTTATGGTGCACGAATTAAATTTCACTCTTGTATAATTATTTTGAAGAAATAAATTATTAGGAAGATCCTATTGCGCAACTCACATTCTGGCTAAATATTTTAGTTTTCCGGCGAAACAATAACAACAGCAGCAGCGTGGCTCCGTCGTCCTTCCTATCTCCGGCGGGCAGTAGATGATGACCGGCGACATTGCGGCGTGACTGTGGTGTTTCGAACTCTCGCGGTGAACTGTGGTTGCGGACGGTGGCGATTGGACATCTTCCTTGTCGGCGAACGGTTACAACCTCCTCTCCGATGAACAGCTCTCTCGGCGGTGAAGCTCCAGCGACGGCAGGTAGTAGGCTCACTCCGATGGACAAGTCGGTGACGCTGATGATGATTCCGTCAATATGTTCTCTCCCTCTCTCGAAACAACAGCGGACTGGCGATAACAACCTCTTTCGATGATGAAACGAGCTTGGTTTTGGGGGGGTTTTCATCAAAATCTTCAAAGTTGGTTAGCACATGATCAGTTAGCGGGAGAGGGTCGTCGCAGCCGGCAAAAATATCAGCCGCATCAAGTGGCGGATTATGCGCGTTTTCCGGTACGATAGGGCTGGGACTCCGGCGGCGACGATCTCCTGGCAATATATATTGCAGGTCGGCGAACAGCAAATTCCAACCTGACCTTTTGGACTACTACAGTATATTCAAAGTGTCGGCAAGAGGAAAAAACAACAAGCCAGTTGTGCTACACTTGCTCCATTATCTTAATGCATGCACCTCCTCTCCGATGTCTCTTTCTTCTGAAACCTCAAGCTTTGTTTCCAAATTTGTACCATTAACATGGTCTAGTGCCTGCAAATGCAAACATCCAAAGTTTCTTCAGAAAACAATAATCAAGTTAGAAAATTAGTAAAAATAAGCAACAGACTTCTAATTAAAGGGTCATAGACTAGCGTTTAACGCCCAAGCGGTTTAGGTTGCGCTTAGACGGTACTTAAGCAGCAACCTATAAAAACAAAAAAATAATGCATATATATATATATATATATATATATATATATATATATATATATATATATATATATTACTTCTCTTACTTATATAAATAAATAAATTTAAATATATATAAATATTATTAAAAAAAATTAACAAAGGCTGACTCGCTCGAATTAACTCGGCTAACTTTGTTGAGTTGGGCGAGTTAACTTGCCAAATTTGATCGAGTCGGCTGCCAACTCAGCTTAGTCGATCGAGTTAGGTACTAGGGGCTGCCTCGGCCACCTAGGCGGACGCCTATGGATCAATTCGCCTCAGTTTGGAGATTTTTGCAACACTATAGGAGCATAAATAACAAACACAAACCTTTCGTCCTGCTTGAATTGGTGCTGGCTTCACAGACCTTATATGCTTCGTTCTCACCCACAGAACCCTCAATCTGCTCGCATCCCTCTTCCACGCCCATGTTGAAAGAACCCCCCAAGTCTCAGCATCATATATGGAAAGAAAAAATATTACCAGATCTGATATGGAAGAAAAGATTTAAAAATAAAATAAAATAAAAAGTGGAGAGCTTACCATATCTAAACGATGCCGGTGGTGGAACGAAGTGAGAGACGACCAACGGCCAGATATATGATCTTACTATTTTTTAAGATGTAAACTATATATATATAATTATTCACACAATAATACACCTCAATTCACAACAAATTGTATAATTTTTGTGTGTTTAATGCCTCAGTATAAAATTTCAGTAACATATTAATTACTAAAGAATGAAAGAAAGAGAATCTAACGTAGAGGAGAATTGGGGGTAGGAGAATATATACATACTAGAATACAACCCTAATTTATTAACACTCCGACAACAATAATCATGAGCATATTCTTTCGAGCAGGAGGACATGAATCGGTTGATTGAATCATTCTTGATTTATTGTATCCATCAGGTAGTTTTGTCCTTTCGAGAAAAAAATTTAAAAATCATATAAAAATGAATTGTAGCTTTCTTTCGTTTTTGCTTTTCTATCCATTTTGCATATTTTGTTATTTCTAGCGATAAGCCGTAAAATTACTTTTGTATTATATGTGGTTAGATTTTGTGTCTTTTGTCCTGTCTATCCCTAGTGCCTAGTGGGCTCTCTAATTATCATCTTTACACCCTAATCCTACCTCTTAATATTAGCTCATCATGCCCTACGGCAATTTCACATTTCGTCCATTAAAAAATATTAGGAAAAAGTGTCAAATTGACCTCCTACGTTGTGTAGAAAGTGCAATTAAGCCCCCTAACTATACTGCAAGCACGCTGCTACTCCGATATGCTTCTCACCATCCTCTATCTAAAAAAAAAAGGACAAATTTATCCTTTAACTTAATTCATTCGCGCCGTTGCCGTGATAACTCAACTTTCAATTCATTGGTCATAAAATAGTTGCAGTTGACTGGATAAGTCAAATGGGCTTTCTTGACTGTAAAAGGGAGGAATTGTTAGATGCATTGTTAGTAGCTGGCCGTAGAATCGTCAAAATTTTCCTTTTTTTTTTTGAAAAATGTCAAGGTCATATATATATGCACTAAAAAAGAAATCAATGTGCAATAGACATAATTAGCCAAAATTTTGGGGGCATCACATTATTTAAAAAAAAAAAAAAAGAATAATTTGTATATAGAGGTATTAGAGGAATAAAATTACATGCATAGAATGAATCTATGTTAACAACTTGGTGTGCATTTATTGTATGAACTATGAAGTATACGAATTAAAGTATAAAATTTCGCAACATATTTTGACCTTTTTATTGCTTTCATTACATCCAAACCCAAGAAAGAAAGATAATCTAACGTAGCACAACTTGATGAGGACAAAACGAGAATAAAACCCTAATTAATTTATTACTACGGAGTAATAAAAAACATAAGTCCCGAACACGAAGCGTGGAACACACATTTTCTATAATTAACAACTGTGAAAGCCCCCGGCCTTAATTAGCCTCATACTAACCAAGCATATATTCATGGAAAACTTACTGGAAGTAATCCATCTCCATGTCTGGGGTTGAATCTCTCCGTTACCCAAACTAACCAAGCAGTTGGTGAAGCAGCAGGTCGAAGCATTCTTCTCCAAACTGACGTCTGTTCTGGCGGGGGATGACGCAGAAGCTTGAAGATTGAATACACTGTAATAGCAGTTAAGATGAAAGAGCAGGGGATGTAGAAGTAGGGTTTGATCTTGTCGGGCAAAAGAATTGTGGCAATACATATAAACACCGTATTGCGGGAAATTGCAGCAAAAAGATTGCTAGCAAGATTGAGTCGAGACAGCGAGTTGGAGTTGGAAGGCAGCCAATGCGAAACTTCATGTACTATTATTACATAAAGGATCAAACTGACAACAGCTATGTTGAGAATGATGGGGTGGATTTCGAAGGGAGAATTTTGTTTTCCGTTGTACTGAAGCTGGACGAGTGCGACGAGCAGAGAAAGAAACTGGAGGGTGGAGGGTGGAGGGGGCCGGAGGGGGAGACAGATCATCGAGAAAATGCTGTTTAACAATCTCGAAGCTGGAAAAAAAGCTTTTCTGCATAAACCAAACCATTTATGAATAAAAGAAAGAAAGGCCGCCATATCTAAGCAAGTATTGCATTCATAGGTATATCCGTGTTGATATTTATAGTGATTAGATTTGGAGGAGTTTATATAGTGACCTGTTGTCATCCTTTTATGGACTTTTCCGGAAAAGTCCACTGGCACACTGACTCTTTCGGAAAACCCTTCTGCTACTTTCCCAAAGTAGTGAAACTACCGAGACTCGAACTCATTCCCTTCCACATGAGAGTATACACCAGTTGCCGCTTGACCACAAAGTATTTGGCTTATAGTGAACTTAATTTACTTTGAAATAGGGATTTCCGGATTTTCCAACGCAAGTTCTTACGCGCCCAGCGAAATCATGCACACCCCTAACATTTTCTCATTTTCTTCTCTCATTTTCTCTTTCCTAATCACACTTACAAAAACTACTTAAAAATCGTGTACGATATAACGATTGCCTTCTCTCACCTTCACATCACACTAGACTCCACAAAAAGCTACCAAACATCCATTGATATGAATACTCTTACAACGATGTATGACTCTCAACATTCACTTCATCGTCCACTATCTCACTCAATTAGGGATGTCAACGGGGCGAGGTGGGGGCGGGGGCATACCCCCCATCCCCGCCCCCGACTTTCTCGACCAATCCCCACCCCCGTCCCCATCCCCGTCGGGGATGGAAAAAATCTCCCCATCCCCATCCCCACGGGGATTATCGGGGAACGGGGAATCACCGATGCTTTTTTAAATTATAAGAATTAAAAATTTTATATCCATCTCAACTTAAATACTACTCCCTCTGTCTCATTTTACCTGTCCTATTTACTATTCATTAGTCAAACCAACTTTTTCTTCTTTGCTTATTTTCTTTAGTAATTTTTTATTATTTTTAAATTTAATTTGTTGTGTTTAATAGTACTTTTAATGCAATTTCTAAATATATAAATTTTATTTATTAACGCTAAACTTATTATTATGAAAAATTGGATTAAAAATTACTTCGATCAAGTCTCGTTAAACGAACCAGACAACCATTTTGGGACGAAAGTAGTAATATATATATATAAATATATATATATATAAATATATATATATATATATATATATATATATATATTCGGGGACGGAGCGGGGCGAGGGGAGTACTCCCCATCCCCATCCCCGTCCCCGCCGGGGAATTAAATATCATCCCATCCCTGTCCCCGTTTCCCTATTTTTGTCCCCATCCCCATCCCCGTTGGGGTGGGGAGTTGAGTTCCCCGTCGAGTACGGGTACAATTGACATCCGTACACTCAATCACAAAATCATCCTCCCCATCAATTTTAAATTTTTTCTCAGTTTTTATGGACCAACCATAATATCATTATAAAATTTATAATTACAATTAATATTTTTTATTATATTTAAATTAAACATGTCAAAATTAAAATAAAAATTATATACTGCATTTATATTGCATAAATTTTTCTTGAAACTTAAAAAAAATTAACAACAAATATATATATATATATATATATATATATATATATATATATATATATATATATATATATATATATATATA
>NC_044923.1:953050-957886 GCF_003576645.1 Ipomoea triloba | reverse complement strand
ATATATATATATATATATATATATATATATATATATATATATATATATATATATATATATATTAAGTATTCAATTGGCCAAAGACTTTGTGATCTAGTGGCATAGGTAGACAATATATTGGTATTGAGTCGATAGTACTTAAAAAAAAAAAAAAAAAAGCTTTCAATCGTATTTTTTATCAAATTAATTACGTTTTATATTTTGTTTTAAATAATTTTTTATCTTGATGTATTTTGATTTTTCATCCCTAGTCAACAATATTTATGACTCGATATCTAAATTTTTTTTTCAAAATATCTCCTAAATTTTAATCTTTCACCGGTTCGCCCCCACAGAAGAAAATTTCTGGCTCCGCCACTGTATAGGATGTACGTAGCCACTATTTAAAAATGTTTATGCACAAAGTAACAAACTATTTAACTGTATGCATTGTGATGAAAAAAGGCAGCAATGGGTACTCCAAAATTAGTATCAAATCAATAAAAAAAAAATTTTAAAAAAAACACACACACACACACACACAAAATCAAGTAATATACTCATTCATACTAATTCCAAAAATATGAACTTCAAAATAAACATGTGCAAAATGGATGTAGAAACTGTTGATAAAACTAGACATATTGCAACATCAGTATTCGGACTACCTGCAAAACTATTGTTGTTACTATCAAGTAAACAAGTTATAAAACTAGAACAAAATGTACTACTCATTAACCTTATACAAATATAATAAATATTAATATTTTGTTTAATACTTACACATGCATGAGAATATACGACACACATCTCACAACACATTAAACATGTATAGGAAAAACTACTCTGACATAATCTTGCATTAATATAGTTTAAAGTACTTATTTAAAAATAAACATTGGGCATTATCCCAATCGCGCAATGCGCGTGAAAAACTAGTTATTATGATAATTATGAATTTTTTTTGAAAGCATGGTAATTATGGAATTAATTGTACATATATTAATATTAATATAATTATTTAATAATTATTATGTAATTTTCATCCCTTATGTAATTATTAGTTTAATTTTCTATAATTATTATGATAATTATGATTTTTTTTGAAAGCATGGTAATTATGTAATTAATTGTACATATATTAATATTAATATAATTATTTAATAATTATTATGTAATTTTCATCCCTTCTTTCGTCTAGTTATTAACTTGATTGTCTAGTAATTATTATGTTAATTAAAAAATTAATTGCACCAATATTAATATAATTAATTAACGATTATTATTATGGTTATTAATGAATAATTATTTTTTAGGCTGAAGAGTGCATATAAAGTTATAAACTTGTTTTAATATCATTAATCTATATTCTCCACTAATGTGTATGGGAGCAGACATTAGAGCATTCCTTTCAATAGTTTTTTTTTTTAGATTCATGTCAGAGAAGTAACCAGTTCATTGCATTAAAACTGATGTGGGAAAGGGTTGTTTCATTCTTGGTTGTTCCTGCAAATGACAAGTTAATATCAGAAATAAATATATTAAAAAAGAAAGCAAAGAGCTTGGGAGATTGAGAGTCTCAATCTTTTTTCTTTTTTTTTCTTTTTTTTTTTTTAAAAAAATTCTTGCAGTTGCGACACAGGCACACTGCAATTTTATTTGAAAACATTTAATTTGTTTCTTTTTTTATTGGTTTATTATTTATATTTATAAATTTATCACAAATTTTAATTATATAATATATATTTTGGAATTAAATTTTGAATGATTTAATTACAATTAAAATTAAAATGATTAAAATAAGTAGTGCAACAATGTAAATTAATTTAAATGTTAATAATTATCATTTTAATTAAATTTAAGTAGGTTTATTTTAATTAATTTTTATAATTATAAATTTATAATTCAAATAATTAAAGAAATAATTAAAATATAGAATAAAAAATTGTGGGTCCATAAAAAACTGTGAAAAAACTTCAAATTGATGTGAAGAAGAGTTTTTATGATTGAGTGAGATAGTGGATGATGAGGTGGAAGGTGGGGCCCGCAAAAAACGGAAGAAAAAACTCCAATTGATAAAGATGCTCGGTAATAATGTAATATCGATACCACCCCACCCCCACCTCCAACCCTCACGCCAGCCCCTTCATCACGCCTTGGTCAATTACTTAATCATTAATTAATTCATCAAGAACTCACTTGGGAATGGTTTTCTGACTATTCTCACTTTCTGTTTCTTCAAGAAAAACATCGTGTGGGTTATTTTTCAAGTTTATTTTTGTGCCACCCTGGCTCACTTGGAGAGTTGGAGGGTGGTTTTCTCACTTTATGGAAGCATCAATATCGTGGGTGTTTTTTTTCAAGTTTATTTTTGTGACCCTCAATTGAAGTACAAAGAGTCAATATCGTTTCTACTGAGTCTTAACCTCATGACATTTCATATGAGAGAGTCAATACATGTCATCTGTGTAAGATTTTCCCTAATAATATATATATATATATATATATATATATATATATATATATATATATATATATATATATTAGGACCTTAATTAAGTGGTGCAAGTTGACTAGGATTATTAAGTGGTTTGGTTGTACTAATTAAATAACTAGTAGTGGTTATTCAATTAGGCTATGTGCCTATATGAACCTATATTGATGTGATATATGACAAACATCATATAGCACATACAGTTTACAGTAGTCATACTGCTCATTAGACACTAGTACAACGGGACACCAGTACAACGGTTTACAACGGAACACTGCTTCCGCTTCCGCTATTACGAGGTCAGGTTTCTCGTAAACTACTCTGGTTAGATTATTTGTCTAACATTTGGTATCAGAGCCTTTATAATCTCTGCCCGGTTGATTATTGTGCCTAAGAATCAACATTAATTCTTTGGATTTCAATTACATTCATCATAATTCATCAAATATGCATCTAAAATATATCTTTTGATATAATTAAGCAAAATATTATGTATATTTTGAATGGATTGTTTCGTAATTGATTTGAGATTGTGAGAATTAATTTTTTTTTTGGTTGTTTTTGAACTAATTATTCAATTTCAATATTAAGAAAAAAAAAATCTCCAAATTTGTGACTCAAACTGTTTCGTAAGTGCCTTGAATAATGCTTGATTTAATCGGAGAATCACTGGGTTCTGTTCGCTGGTTTGCTACGAGATGTTTTCTTCGCTTTTCCCTTGGACTGCCGTTGACTCGACACCATTGAGCCGAGGATACGTGAACGACGATGGGTGGCGTGTCTTGGTGTCACCGGCGTCCGGCGGTATCAGCGCTGCGGCAAGGAAGGAGGAACAAGTGGACAGGGTTCGACGGCGCTGGTTTTTTTTTTTTCGATTCGGCGGGTCGCGAACAGGGGCGTTGCGGAGAGGAGATGCGGCGGCGGCAATGTCGCTGCGTCGCTGTTGCTTCTGTTCCACGGCGACACGATCAAGGATGCCGGCGGCGGACCTGCTGTCGCGACGAAGAGAGATGGCAGACGTGGGCTGGGTTTCTGGCGTCGCTGCTTTCTCTCATCCTTCAGGCGACGGTGGCGGCTGGTGGCATCGCAGTGAGGACGGCGGCGAACGAGCGACGTCATGGCTCCTCTCCTCCTCCAGGTGGTGCTCTGGATTGCTGCTTCTCCACTTTTCTCCCGGCGGCACTGCATCAAGTAAGGCTGCCCTTTGGTTTTAATTAAACATGAAGAAGATGATGAGGATTGTGGGTCTTATTGTTTGGGCCAGGTCTGTTCCAATTCGGCCAGACCTGGACAACTATAAAAGTTATATATATATATACTTGGGCCGATATGGGTTTATTTGGGCCTGCTTCAGATTTTTTTTCTATCATATTTAGGTTTCTTCTAGTTTTTTTTTTTTTTTTTTTTTTTTTTTTTTTTTTTTTTTTTNTATATATATATATAAAATTTCAGGTGAGGCCGTGCTCTCCCGTGCTGCCGTGCGGTCACACACCACTCATTAAAAAAAAAGAAATTTGAAAAATGACTACTATTGCAACATTCATTAATCTTATATGTATAATACTTATTGTGAATTCTTTAAATATATTAGAACTAATATAAATTTATAATTCATTTCATTTTCTACAATCAACTTGTTTGGATTAAAGACAAAATCAACATAAATCTTTACAACAAAAATAATTGGTATATAGGATCATTGGCGGAGCCACAATGGGGGCAGTGGCCCCCACTCCCCCACTCCATATAATGTATATATATTAAGAGTTTATTACCAAAATGGTCCCTCGACTATTGCGAAATTACCAATTTGGTACTCGACAATTTTTTGTGTCCAATTAAGTCACTCGACTTTGAAAATTTTAACCAATTTGGTCCTCCGTTTATTTTGCCGTTAAACATCCGTTAAATCGGGACCAAATTGGTAATTTTACTATAGTCAAGGGACCATTTCAGTGAAAAACTAATTACCAATTTGGTCCCTTGACTATAGCAAAATTACCAATTTGGTACTGATTTAACGGATGTTTAACGGAAGACCATATTGGTTAAATTTTTCAAAGTCGAGGAACTTAATTGGTCAGAAAAAATTATTGAGGACCAAATTGGTAATTTCGCAATAGTCGAGGGACCATTTTGGTAATAAACTCTATATATTAATTATACTAAGAGTTAATCAAATGTTATTGTAGTTTACATGGTAAGGCCAAAAAACAGCATGGAATGGCCAGTGCTCGAACCTCATAGTCAATAACTCTTAAGTTTAGCTTTCAATTTTATTTGTGGGGTTTGTGGTTTTTTTTTTTAAATATATATATATATATATATATATATATATATATATATATATATATATATATATA